>NC_090895.1:16897129-16922129 GCF_036669925.1 Montipora capricornis | reverse complement strand
TACGGTGTATGACATAATAACCGAGTTTAAGGAAACCAATCAGAAAGATAGAAACGCGATATCCGAGATTGAAAATTTAAAGTGCAACAGCCTACTATGTTAAAAAAAATCACTCCCTTTTTTCTTCAGATGTTAGGTGTGTTTACTTAAAACCTGCCAGGCAAAATTATGAGCTTTGATTTTTATCCGAAGGCTGTTTTCTTTGAGTGTACGTTTTGGATTTCACGAGCCGTCATGATTCACGTTCAAAACTGACCGATTGGACCTCAGAGGGTTGGATCTGGGTAAAAGTGACGACATTTATTCATTAGCTTAAAATTTCAGCGTATGAATGCAACTTAATATATATGCAAAACACGAGTTTAAAGGTCCAAAGCCCGAAACTCCCGTGCTTCATATTAATATATTCACGGCATTGCACTTAAACTAGTGAGTATTGACGTCATCTTTTCCTCAATCCAGCTCCCTCAACATTTGAAAGTAATAAGTTCAAATAAACGGGTGTCTTTTACAAATCAAGGCTTAGAACTTGGGTCACTTAGTGTTTAGTTAACACACTTTTAAAAGGCAAACAAAAGAAAAAAATGATTTCATGGTCATAGTAGCACTTACTAATTCACGATAAACGTTGGCCAAAAGTTTTTTTCCTGCTTCTATTTAGATATGCTCAGATAGGGCAAATTTGCAATAATGTGGGCATTTACAGAACGTGTTTCTTGAGGTATTCAGCACGCCGACTGTTGCAAAAGTCAATCTCCCTTGGGAGACTAAGCACGCCCACTGTTGTAAAAGTCATTCAAACAGAGCTATCTCAGCCTCCATGAAAATAATATGATACCTTTCGCGGGAAAAACCTTTTCCCAAAAGTCAATTTACTCGGGAAAAGGTTTACTCAAGGAATAAGTGGAGAAAGAGGTTCCCCTGGATGAACTGCTGACTAAACGTAGTCCATGACGCTTCAGCATTTACACAAACTCGTTAAAGGAGAAAAAAGGATAAATAAGTTGTGCAAATCGTCCGTATTAACTTTGTACCGATCAAAACGCAGGTGCGGCCGACGTAGTAGTTCCCAGTCAGCGGGTTTGCATAAGGGAAGATGGTCCGCTGTTAATTCTGCAATAATATGATTGTTATCAACAGTACAAAAGAACCCAAAGCCCTGTACTGTGAGCAAAGACATCGTTGGAAGAAGAGTAAATGATCAATCAGATTGTCCCAGAGGTTTTTGGTGCAAGGTTCAATTTCCTGGAATCCCAGATGCTGGAATTCCGGATTTAGCTGTGTGCGTGAAAGGAAAACCACCTGGTATGTCAGTTGAGCAAATTGATGTCAGTTTTTCATGCGTCTGTCCTGTTATTGATCATGGATTGCGTCATAAGCGATAGCCGAGATTCATTGTCAATAACAGGACAGACGCATGAGAAACTGACATCAATTTGTTTTTTACAATAACAAAAAGGCAGAGGGGTCAAAATTAAGTCAAAACACGAGAAGAAAACAAGACAAAAATGCGAGAAACTTCCATCTGACGCGTGCAATATGGCGTTAATATCGCATAAATTATAAATTTATGTGTCTGTCCGCTTATTGGCAATAAAAATTAGCCAATGAGCGCGCGAGAATTTTTGCAGTCATTGTAAAAAGTGCTTTAGAACTACTTCACTTTTTAAGGGAGTGGGGGAGGAGAGATATCAGTAACAGATCTAGAAGGGTGGAGTGGGTGGGATTAGTTGGTGCATCGGAGCTTGCAATTTATGTCGAGGATGCGGCAAAGGCAACTCGAACGGAAACTGTTCTATGCTTAAGCCCTTGTTTAGCCTATGTCGTCAATGCCGCGCAGTAGCAACACTGTACTAGCGATGATGATGTCGTACACAGCTATTGTCTTGTCACGAGAAGTGGGTAGCCTGAGAATCATCGTGACCTTCGGAATGCGTTTGTGGACCACGACGTCGAAGGGCACACTGGTTGTCCCAGATGATAGACTCTAGCTGCGTGAACATCGATATGTCGTGATTCATTGAGGGACATGTACCATAACCAGCTTTATTTTCAAGGGTTTTCCAGTACATTCACGTCAGGTCCTCTTTCTAAATGGCGGAACCGCATGATAAAGTCCCATCGTGCCTCTTGGGTTAGTGAGGTTTCCTGTACCAATCATGTAATGTGACAGGACGTGGTTTCATATATGTTGTAGCAGTGAAAAGTGAATTGGAAACGTCCAATTCAAAGACAAAACTGTCTATGATGCCGTTTTTCGTCAACTAAATATACTTTGAGTACCTGTCAAATGAATGCGGTGTAATGGAAAAATTACGCATGTTATAACCTTGAAAGCACTTTTTGAGGTGGCTTTCGAAAGGCGACAGAAACTTCGTTTGAATGCCTTTGGAGGCCAAGATGATTTGGTTCAGAGCCAGTACTGTGCTCAATATCGATTTTACATTGCTTTTACAAATACACTGTAATTAACTAAGACCGTTTAGAGTACAATTCTTCTACACTTCTGTTGCAGCTGGGAGAGTAGCTACAACCCCAAAAGCGTCAACTGTGGCAGCATCCAATCTGCAAGGTAACTATGTAAATATTTTAAATACCTTGCAGTATTTAAAGCATACCTTAGTAAGGAAAGCCAGATAGACTGTTAGCGAATAAAGGCGATTGCAATGTGACTAAGCCGAGCAACGTTTCCCACTATTCTTTGTCCGATTTGACAAACGAAGTTTTCGTGCATTAGATAATAGGGGGCTTAAGTAACGACGACGGCGAAGGCAACGAGAATGTCATCTCAAAATATAAATTCACGTTACTGTAATCACTTCGTGACTATTTCAAACTTTTTCTTAATATGACAAGGGTGTGGTAGTTGCTAAAAAATGACACTGGTTGAAGCGGCGCTTAATTTAGGGGAGAAAAAGAAAATGTATCCTCAAGTGCTGACGTTCTTCATAAAACCTCAAATTTGTTTATTTCGCATTGCTGTTTTTCTGACAACGGCAAAGAAATGGACAAAAGTGAACAACGCACGTGCAAGACGTACAAAGCTACTGTCTTTGCCCACTAAATTTGCAAATTTGTGACGTTCTTGTTGCGTTCACCGTTGTCGTTGCTTAAGCTCCCTAATACGTCCAGGAACGGCGAGTCTAAAACACAGGTCAAGGGTCGGATCATGGCATCACTTAAAGTGTGATACATGTTGCTGTGCTCCAGATAAATAAACCACAACAAAAGTGTCTCATAGCCCTAATCACTCTAGGAAACACTTATGACCAGAAATGAAAGTAATTGGATGCATTCCCAATTTTGATATCCAACACAAATTGTCCCTTTAAGTCTTAGCATTTGCAACCCATTTATAGCAATGGAACGTTCAGGGTTAACCTTATTTTTGGTTACCTTTACCTCGGCTGCGCCTCGTGAGTCCACAACATTAGAGACTTTTCGGGCAACAGCGCGAACCGCGAACCTCGGGAAATCACGCGATCTTGTCCTTGCTGTCACGTTCGCAGTCAGCGGTTCGAGTTTCAACTTCAAGACACCGATCTTGCGGTAAGTGATTTACGGCAGCGTCTTATGGCCAGAAATCAATCAGACCTCCCGTTTAACCATATCAGTCATGTTGTTGCATCTGTTTGCTATCTATGGGAACAATTTTGAAGATCAAGTATAAGTTTTGCTAGAATTTGAGCAGTTTGATTTGAGAGCAGTTGCAGAAACGAAAAATCCAAGACGGCGGCACCGATGTGCATAACAAGAACGGCTTGCTTAACTTCAAAATCGAGCTAACCTCTAACGGTACCCGACTAACCGCAAACCGCGGTTTGCGGTATACCCCGAAAAGGTCGGTGCTAAAGTTTTCCAATTTGACCACTATGATGACGAATATCGCTGTCGATAAGAGTAGAGACAAAGCTGAACCACGTTCGATTTGTTAAGTTTCCAAACTTTCATAGCCAGTCTATCTATATGAACCATGCACGAATAAACTCCATAACATTGCATCTTCTAATTTCGTCTCGTTAACGTTTCTTTCATTTATTCTAGGGCATTTGCCAGACGAGTGCAAACATCTACCCAACGCTGGACCCTGCAAGGCTGCCTTTCCTCGATGGTATTACAACTTGGCAAAGAGAAAGTGCAAAGAGTTTTTGTATGGCGGTTGTGATGGAAACGCCAACAATTTTCACACGGAAGCAGCTTGCAAAAGTTTCTGCATGCAGCAAAACGCAAGTAAGTCTCTTGATGTGAGAGAAGGAGATTTGGCAGTTAACCCTTATCTTTTCCTGTAGTGTGTGAGAAGTTTAATAACCGTGTCATAGGAAGTAAAAAGTTCATCTGCTTACTCACTCGATTTTACTTGCTCAATAATTCCACCGTGGGCCTTGATTGAAGTTTTGGAATGTTGCGTCGCTGGATCGTTGAGACCAGAGCATTGAGTGCAATGCCGTGCAATAAAATGCGATAAGACACGACTTGCGATTGGACACGCGTCACCAAACAGCTATTCCAAGTGTTTCATCGCTTCAGCAAAAATACTCGTAATAATGGCCTTTATTTAAGTGTCAAGGCTTCTAGCGTTGGGCATTAATTGAGAACACCATAGTGTAAGTTGAAAGCACATCAAATGAAACGAATGTTGCTATTTGAAGAGAGGGGAAAAACGGAATACCCGGCGATCCAGAGTCATGGATTCCGGATTTCAAACTCGCTGCTTGCACCGAAATGGATCTTACCCGGAAACAGTCGAAATCTCTGGATTCTGGATTCTATACAATGGATTCCGGATGCTAAAGCCTCACATTTGCTATATTCCGGACTCCGGATTCCTTCACATCGGGGGATTAAACATACAGATTTAGATCGATTTGGATCGAAATATATTTCGGCTGAATCGAACAGCGTTTCTGTATCTACATCGCGTCCTCAGAACGTGGAATAAACTTTTTGCTTCTGTTGTGCGATGTTTAGAGCTACCTTATTTACATAAAGGGTTCAAAACTTGTACTTCTCATCCGCTTACCGAAGTTAAGTCCTGTTGTACGAGCGGGGTTAGCCGCTGGGTGGGTGACAGCCTCGGAATACCTCGCGCTGTACGCTTTGAAAAAAGAGAGGGCGACGTCCAGTTAATCAACCGCGTTTCTTTCCTTTGCGATCGTATATGGGCTGAGCTTAGTCAATCTCAACCCGAGTCGAAGGTTTTTCTCCCTCGACAAAGTCAACGTTTACGGTGAGCGAATCTCAATTGCCTCTGAACGTACCGCCTCGCTCTTTCGTGGTCGTCAAGAGAGTTGTCTTCGCCATCTTTCATCATAGCTAGTGTATTGGATTTAACTACCCACATATCTACCTCCCAATTTTATAAGTGCGTTCCAACGTAAAAAAACGGAATTTCAAGCATTTAGGCGATTACCAAAAAAGCCTGAAATAAGAAATTAATGCTGCATTGGGACTCAGGCTAGTCCGTTGAAATGCAATATGTGTACGATAAGGATTATATCAGAGATATATATCTCGTGTGTGTTCATTTTAGGCCGAGAACAATTCTCCAATTCGATCTGTTTAGGCCAGCGGATTAAAGAGCCTCACGTTATCTTTCTTAAAATTTGGGCCACGATTTCTATTCAGATTTCATGCAAATTATTTTTTTCTCTACGAGGATTTTTGCAGCAGGTTCTTTCCGGCTTCTTCTTGACAGCATCTCGTTTGTATACTGCAGCTCAGATCGGCTGGATTTAATAAGACGTTTGATTGAATTTTCGACCGCGGATATTGCGTTTCTAGCTTTCGGTCTTGTTCGCTTAATCTTGGTTGTCACCTCATATATCGTCTTACCAACTATGGAAAGTGATGGCGTCAAGTATTTCCAAGCTGAAAATTTGTGAGGGATGCGAATTTTTAATTTCTAAGTGTCCAAGCGTTCAGAATTCAGTAATGGTACTAATTCGCGCTTGTTGGGTATGAGACTGGTCATAGCCAACTCGGCGAAACGCGCCTCGTTGCTATTTACCCTCTTGCGTCCAATGCGAGCTCATAGAATAATTGTTAAATAACCTGTGATAGCCTTTTTGTTGCTACTTTGTCTTTGTTCGCAATGATCCGCCTAAATCCGCCAAAAGATAGCTAACGGGCTTCTTTACACTGTGCACTGCGTGGCGGAGCTGAAATTTTTTTTTTTTTTTTTTTGCAGTAATTTTTTTTAGAGCGGAAAGTCACCGAACCAACACAATGATTGATTTTTGATTTAGGTTCATTTCCTCTGGTCAAGCACACAGTTCCTTCTCAAATAAAGGAGATAAAAGGACCAGGTAAATTAAATATTGTGTTACTCACAAAGAAATGATTTGTTGCCGTAAACTGCTCTAGGGAGCACGTGAATTCCATAATTTCGTTACTTATACTTAACCAGCGAAAAGTTGTTTCTCACGTCAACTTGTCTCGTTACAAATCTTTTATCAATCTTCACCATTATATTGTAATAGCACTGTGGCAAGATATTGTATGGTACATTGGCCTCAGCGGGACTGAAATTCGTGGAATTCTGATGCACATCCACATAATAAAAAACAGGAGTGAAGAATGTTTAGGTTTATTAGCAAACACGGGCGGGAGAATAACTTCCCCAAATTAAGAAGAAAATTAATAGGGAAATTCATTGCCAAGTTTGTCAACAATTGTCTTGATGGACAAGCCCAAGTTATTTCTCAGACTATTCAACAGCGAACTTATGATATTTATTGATAAAGTCAATCTAGAGTCGACTAAGAAGCTTTTTTAGGTTCAATAACAGATCGAAGGGTCACTTGGACACGCTTTCATGTTAATTACCATCGCGGTCCCGTGGTCAACGTGGCAAATATTTCGGTATGGAGAGAAGAAGAAAACAAAAGAAATAAAGATGGACGAGGAAGACTGGGGAAAGTGGTTGAATGTTTGCCACCACCTTCCGCATTCTCGTAGTGAAATATGAAGACTGAAGAAATGGAGTTAAATGGACTACTACTGCAGTCCCGTAATAAATGAAGAAGACTGGGAAAAGTAATTAAAGTGACTGTCACGGCGGTCCACAGTCCTGTTGTAAAGTAAGAAGACTGCAAAGGAAAAGTAACAGTAACATTTTTCATAGGAAGCCACCGTGCTTATGTTTCACGTAGTCGGCCTTTTTATAGACTGTAAACTTTCGTCACGGTCACAATAAAAAAACCACCAGATCATCATCTCAAATCAGCTGTCAACTTTGAAGTGATGTGATCCGCTAGGTCATACTAATTTAGGTCGTGTTCTATTGGGATCAACCGTTTCAACTGCAACCGGTTTAGGTTGAACGCGGTAACTCCTGGGAATAATTATCACCAGACGTCTCAGCGTTGACAAGTTGAGGGAAAGCAACACGGCAAGAGCCCGCGGCAGACTTTAAATGGCCCACACAAACGACAGCAGTCGCTGCCAATTAACAAATGGTAAACGGCTCAGCGTGCACTATAATGAGTTATGGTGCACGCGGGAGGCTGCTAAGCACCAAAGAAGCGTAAGAGTCGCTTGAGGCAATAGCAGCGAACGAAGAACACGCGTTGCTCATATAACGGTGGAAGCATGTACAGTAAATTCTCTACTTTTCGCCAAAAATTTGACAAGTGTCCCGAAGTCTTTTGACCCGGATTGTAGATGGAAATAAATAAATAAATACAAATTAATTCCAATTAAATCATAGGTATAAAAGCTATCCTAAAAAAAATGCGTTTTTAACTTATTCTTAAAATTGTTCACAATTCTACTGTTGCGAATTTTACTGGCGAGCGAGTTCCATAGCTTTGAGGCGGCAACACAAGAAAAGCCCTGTCCCCCAATGTTCTCTTAGTTTCCTCTTGCGGCAACTCAAGTGGAAGCTCATTGTTTGATCTCAAAGAATAGTGCGATGCACTCTTAATACCGATTAAATCATTGATATATTCCGGAGCAAGCCCGTGAATAGCTTTAAATGTAATGACTAGTATCTTAAATGTAATTCTACATTGCAATGTGAGTTAGTGAAGCCTGAAAAGCACAGACGATATATGATGAAAGCCGGAAACATTGCAAATTCGGCGCGCGGCTGTGTTTTGGACACGCTGTAATTTATCTGTGTCTGCAGCAAACCATATAATAAACTATTGCAACAGTGAATTCTACTAGTAACTAGAGCATGCTCTAACATCTTCGTTGATTCAGTGGATACTTTCTTATGTATCTAATGTTGTACAGGTGAAAATAAGATGCACTGCAAATCTTATTGATTTGTGTCCCCATGCTAATTTACTGATCAAACCAGCAGCCCAAATTCTTGGCATCTTGAGATGGAGTAATCTGATGGTCACCAACAGCAAGAGAGCCTGCGCTGAACTTAGACAGTTGTTGTCTTGTTCCAATAAGCAAATACTCAGTTTTATCGGCATGAGTTAAGCTGCATATGTACGCTTTGCGTGCCTATTTCTTTTAATACAAAATGTGCTTTTCCGTTGTATACAGAACGACCAATAGTTATGTGGCAAGATGTTTGCATCCTGCCTAAGGTAACAGGACCATGTCGAGCTTCTTTTTCTCGCTGGTATTTTGACCCGTTCCGAAGAAAATGCATCAAGTTTGCGTACGGAGGCTGCAGTGGCAACATGAACAATTTTTCTACCAAAGCAGAATGCAAGATACGATGCATGAAGAGAAGGGTGAAAACTCGAGCAAGGGCCGCGGGGATTTGGTACGGAGTTCTCAGGCGACGCGGTTCTGCGTCGAGAAAGTTCCGCCAGGGTTAAAAACTCACGGAGATGGGGCACAGGGTTTTGATGGTCTTCTGGAGAATGCACTTAAACTCCTCGATAAGAAATTATACAGATACAGTTTGCAAAGACCTATATACTTAAAATCATAGGGGGGGTGTCTTACAGCTAAAAAGATTGTGGGCAAAAGTCTGCCACAACTTTATCCCTGAGTTAACTAAATTTATCAGATGCACAACGTGATTAACGTAAAGTTCAACTTATTTGTGATGAACAGTTAAGAAAATTAAAACACATTTAACGTAATTGTGCTCGATGTCTGCAAGTCTGCAACCAGAAAGTGTAAACCATTCCTGGTCTACTATACGTTTGGATAGCTTTGTCGTGTGATGGTCCACTTCAAATAGTCAATTAATCGTGTGATTTGAGTTTCAAAACCACGAGAAGCTCATAACGAGCTAAGAAGCCTTTATTTATGGTGAATACTGAAAGTGCTCAGTTATAAAGTCCACTTGTGAGCAGGATCCAGCTAGCTTGTAAACAGAAAAACAACTTTCTGTCCACAAGCTAGCTTATTTCGTCACCAAATCATAAGCACTTGTGTCTAAATTTCATGCAATTAAGTAATCTGTTGATTTCGTAACTATCACTTTTTCACATATTTAAGATCTTGTAACCGACTTAGTTCTAGCCAAGTATTTTTTAGCTTCTATCGTAAACACTGAGGAAGCCCGAAGGGCAAAACGTCTGTTCCCTACAACCTACTATGATATATATATATATATATATATATATATACTATTATTATTATTATTATTATTATTATTATTATTATTATTATTATTATTATTATTATTATTATTATTATCATTATCAGGAGTCCATTACCAGGAGCTTCCATGCGTATTGTACCCTTGAGTCAATCCTTTCCCGTATCTTTCTATTTTAGAACTACTATATTTGACGTATGTAAACATACGTGAAGTGGTTCACGTACGTCACATACGTGTGTGACGTAATGAATGGCTGACCAAAGGTCTCTCATGATTGGCTATTATGAAAAACCCACTAAAGCTCTCCTGGGAGGTGCTCCTAAAAATAGAAAGATACCGGAAAGGGTTGACTCACGGAATTAATATGAAAGGTGATGATGGGTCTCGGTAATGGGCTCCTGGAATTATATAATGCATAGTAATTATAATTATAATTATGATTATAATTAATTATGCAGAAAGCAAAGGCTGAACCGTGACGTATCCATGGGATAAAGCTATCCAGACCTCTAACAACTTTAGCTAAAGCACTGTATGTGAAACTCAGACTCACTTTTTTTCACAAAATATGCTCCTAAAGAAAGGACAAGTACATTGAGCTCTGTTTCGCTAAAGGTGGATTTTCAAAGATATTCTTAGTTACACAGAAATTCAGTTAATGAATTTTATTACAAAATGGTGAAGGATAAAACTTATAGTAAGTTTATGTGTAAATCATATTTTGGTTGGCATATGGCAATAGCAGCATTCACATTTCAGCTGGTTACAAGTATACGTACTTAAGCTGCCGCACTTCATAGCTTCAGTAGCTTTATAGCTTTTCCAGACATGACAACCATCTTAGCTTTAACAAGGGCAATTAAAGGCTCCCCATTGTTACACATGCGAGCGCCATAATACAGGCGAAAAATAAATCTCCAGAAATGCTTTTATATCTTATATCAAAGAAGATAATTAACTTTTGACATGAGTCTATGATCACGAGCGTACAAGTGGGATATATTAGCGTCGCGTCGTTTTCTAGATACTTTATGTATCCTCTAACTAAGTGTATCTAGTGTTATGAAATATTGCACAATTCAATTTTCGACCTCGGACATTGCGTTTCAAGTTTTCTGATTAGTTCACTCAATCTCGGTTATGAGCTCACATACCGTATGACCTAATATTGTCATTGGTTATTGGCTGGTCCAAGTTCCAAGTGTTAAAAATTTCATGAAAATTTAATAAAACAGTTATTCCATTCGCGCTTGTTGGATGTGAGACTGGTTATAGCCAACTTGGCGTTACGCACTTCGTTGGCCATTTACGATCTCATATCCAACGCGCACTGATGGAGTAATTTATATAATTCTCTTTTTCTTTACAATATTGAATGCACTATAATAAGAGATGAATAAAATATTTACCATCGTTTTCAAATACTTTTCTTTTTCTTGAGATTGATTGTATTTCAAACTAGATATTTCCAGCTAATCAGATGCATTACATATTTAATTTTACCCTTTCCATGAAAAAAAGTCTCTCGTTTATTCCGACACTTATGTCTAACAATAAATTGGTCTCTGAAAGTGCCACGACATAAACCCAGTTGTACGCTCCCTGCTCTGGACTCGTGGTTACTGAAGGAAGCATTATAGCCAACAGAGTTTGATCGTTTGAATGATGATTGTGACGATGATGATGGTGATGACGACGACTATGACGATGACGTTGACGAAAATGGTGACGATGACGACGGCTACGACGCTGATAATGACGATGACGATAATGAGGATGATGATGATGATTATGACGATAGTGATGATGACATGATGACGACGATGATGATTATGATGATGACAAT
The DNA here is from genome assembly GCF_036669925.1 of Montipora capricornis. NCBI lineage: Eukaryota > Metazoa > Cnidaria > Anthozoa > Scleractinia > Acroporidae > Montipora > Montipora capricornis. The sequence continues at coordinate 16,910,763 of NC_090895.1, read as the reverse complement.
GACAACGACGATTATGACGAGGGTGATGACGGCGACGATGACGACGACTGTGATGACGACGACGATTACGACGACGGTAATGACGACGACGATGACGACGATGATCATGATGACGACGACGATTATGACGAAGTTGATGACGGCGACGATGACGACGACTGTGATGACCTCGATGATTACGACGACGGTGATGACGACGACGATGACGACGACGGTGACGTGTGATTGATGCATTGATGCATTGAAGGTGACGATGATAACGATGATGATGACGATGACAACAGAGATAACGATAATTAGCTTTGCGGGTGCATTCCTAGATTTGTATATAACTAACGTAGTTTTAAATAAAGAGTCTTATAATTAACAAACGAATCAATGAATACAATTAGGTTATTTCCCTAAGACTATCACAAACGTACAAGCTGCAGTTCCAATGAAGTCACTGTTGGACGCTTGAAAAACTAAGACCAGTGTTTTCTTTTTTTCTTGCCCATACAGTGTCAACTTCCTCAGGGTTAAGCATGCCATCCATCTCTACTGCCCCAGTAACTTCAGGTGAGAACCACACATCTCCTTTTCTCTTCAATTGACCCTTTTTTAGCAAAACTTCATTAAGAAAAAAGAACAGCTTACGAGTTTGTGACAGTTGAAGGGTTTGTACTATTAAAAGGTCTACTTGTAAATGCAGTAATAGAACAAAGATTGTTTTGCTGTTGTTGTTTCAGTGTCTTTACATTTGTTGTTCGTTTTCTATACAGGCCCAGTGATTATGCCCCTGAGATTGCTCTTTTTTACGTTTTGTCTTTTTTTTTTTTTCATTCTCGCGCACGTAGAAGGAAAAACCAGACAAAGAAACATTTTCCTTTTACCAAGAGTCCATTACCCAATAGCATAGTTAATAGAGGGTACTGGTTTGGAAGCTCGGCAAACATCAAAGGGGCAAACAAAGATGCCAAGATTTAGGTTGGACAGTCCACGACCGTGCACAATCTTTTGTTTTGCGCTCATACACTATGCATGAATTACGTAACCAACACGTTTCTATTGGTTAGTTACGCTGTACGGAGTAAACAACTATTGTGTTTCGTGCACGGTCAAAGTAAAAAAAGAGAACAAAAACATACAACAAAGAAATTTGTCGGGTTTCATAACCATTCCCCTCTATTAACTATGCCAAGAGTAAGTAACTGGGATGAAGTTGTCGCCATCATGGTCAACTAGAAAGGTGTCTAACTCAATGCTGTATCCAATTCAAATCTCCTAGGGTTAAGACTGTATAGCATTTGCATTATGTAGCATTCGCATTTAAATGATGTGGAAATACCTGGAACAAAACGTTTCATTCCCAAAGGGTTTGAATTGAGTACAACGTTGAGTTAGACGATTTGGTCTATTGTTTATTTTGGTTTAAAAATAGACACGTTTCTGACGGTGATGGGGACTAGGCCAATTTGGGTAAATTTTACTCTTGAATGATGGACTCTTACTCTCACTTAATGTGAAATGGATAATCATAAGAGACGAACGAATTGAACGAATCAATCATTGAAACTACTTAATACAGTCCCGCTACTGAGCGCTGGAAAATGTAAACAAGTTACAATTAGCTTGGGTGTTGTTTCTTATCGGGCAGAATATAACTAAGCATTGCCATGAAATTAAGAATAACAGAAACTATTGAAAAATTGCTCTTTTGCATGCACAATCTTTAGCGCTATTAACGTTTACATATTTTTCACATGAAAACGCTCACATTTTTGTCTTATCACTAATCTTTCACATTTCACAATAAAACGCTCGAAATACCGGTTAAGATGGGATACTCTGAAAAGTGGGCGCTCATAAAAAGGAATGATTTTGAAAAATCCCCTTTTTTGGTGAAACTACGGTGAAAACCCGATAGTTAAAAAACGGTGAGGAAGACTGTCTCCAGTTCAAACCAAAGCCTCTATTCAAGCATAGTTAATAGACGGGAATGGTTATGAAACCCGACAACTTTCTTTGTTGTAGGTTTTTGTTCTCTTTTTTTGCCTTGGTCGTGCACAAAACACAGTAGTTGTTTACTTCGCACTGAGGAACTAACCAATAGAAACGTGTTGGTTACGAAATTCATGCATAGTGTATGAGCCCAAAACAAAAGATTGTGCACGTTCGTGGACTTTCCAACCTAAATCTTGGCATCTTTGTTTGCTCCTTTGATGTTTGCCGAGATTCCAAACCAGTCCCCTCTCGCTCTGAGATCATAGTTAATAGAGGGGACTGGTTTGAAAGCTCAGCAAACATCAAAGATACCAAGATTTAGGTTGGAAAGTCCACGACCGTGCATAATCTTTTGTTTTGAGTTCATACACTATGCATGAATTACGCCAAACATTTCTATTGGTTGGTTCCTCAGTACGGAGTACTATTGTGTTTTGTGCACGGTCAAGGCCAAAAAAGAGAACAAACACCTACAACAAAGAAAGTTGGCGGGTTTCATAACCATTCCCGTCTATTGACTATGCTGAGATCTAGGGGTAATTTTCCCCTTTTTTGGTACATAGGTGAAGTCGGCACAAAATATTGAAGCTAAAATGGAGCAAAATGTTTTTCTTTACTTTGGACGAGAAGAAGACAAACCGCTTTAAAAAATGTTTAATTTAGTGAAGATAAGTTTTTCGGCCGACTTGTTTGAGGTACGAATTGATTTGCGGCAAACAGTAATCCAGCATCGGTACCCTTAATCCCCACGGTATTAACGAACGCTTTTCATTTAACTAATGTATTTCTATTTTTCACGTTGCCATGTTACCACCAATAACGTAGTTCCTACTCCACTAAATAAACTACACACAACCCATAATTCCTCCATTCGCTAGCTCTGACGAAGGGCTAACGCTCGAAACGTCAGCTTTTAGAATCCCTGTACGGTGGTCAATTTACATTATCAACTCGTTTGATAAAACCAACAATTTTCCCAAATATTGCTGTCGGACCAAACCAATTTGACTCCCAGCCCAACTTTTCTTCATCTTGGATTACCAGTCATGCTTGATTGAATTCGAACAAAAACGGAGTGTTAAGAGCGACGCTCCTAGGCTTTCCGTGTTTAAATTTATCACCCACTCATTTCTGCGCACCATGCCTTCTTTTATAAGAGGGTGCGCTGCTGTCTTTGACAACTATGGCAAAAACGTACCCTGTCATGTGACTTGCAGATGTTTCACGAGGTAGGTACATAGAGGACTTTACACGGGGACGAGGAGATAATAATTTTATGTTTGAGTGGTAAGAACGCGAACGAGTGAGATTCAAACATAAAATTCATATCTTCGAGCGAACGCGTAATTTTCTATTTATCATATGGGCAATAAATATACATGGTGGAGATTGAAAAGCAGGCTTTAATACAAATACTGGGTATTGATACAAACAAAAAAGGCGGGAATCGTGACATCATTGCTTAGTATGACCATTCGTGTTACCTACGAAAAATACGTCACTCAGTTCCCGGTTGCAGTGGTAGTGTTGGTTCTACGAGTGTTTTAGTTCCCGTCAGAACATTCCCGTCCATGTAATAATTGAAGATAATTCATCTATGATTGAAAGTTTTTTTTCAACAAGGTGGGTCTACTTAGGAATCAAATTGCACTCTACTTTTACGAAGCTGTTATATTTTAGGATAGAATTTTAATACGAATAAACGTTCATCTTGCTTTGAGTTGAACAAATGGTTAGATGCTTAATGGTTCCGTCGAATTCTAGCCTCTACCACTTAACAAAAGAAGACGAGTAAAAGACCAGGCATTGAACTGCAGTAGATTCTACCAAGAGTCAATTAGGTAGGACAGTTTTTACGGCCTTGGTGGGCTCCCCATCTGTCAAAAATGAGTGTATTTCTTAGATTACCCATTCCCGCAAAAATTTGTGAAAAAAGGCAAAAGCAGTCACGCATGACATGACTTCTCCTCATTGGTTTAAGTGGCAGTCCTTTGTTTGTTTTCGCGCTTAAAGTGTATCATATATCCAAGAATAAGCTCTTTTGTTACTGTGCCAGGTTTCAAAAAGACCTTAAATTGATAGTGGAACACTCTTAACCTAATTCACTCTTGGGTCTAATGAGAACTGCTTTTTATAGGAGAATCTTTGTTTACATTTTTTGTCTCATTAGCACAAGGCCATTGTTTTCAGTGCTGATTATTGAAAGTGCATTGCATAATGAGCTTTATTATATAAACACCAATGAAATACCAAGTGAGCTTTCGCGCGAAAACATGATATGTTCACACGTGAGGAAAACAAGTTATTTTCACACGTGAAAAGATCACTGTTTCTATGGTTGCAAATCAAAATAGCACTTTTCGATGCCTCTCGTGAAACGATTCATTCTGGAGGTTGGTGTTTATATAATAAATAGAATATTACATGGCCGCTTGGAGATACGAAATTTCTCTTCTCGTGATAAAAAACATTTCACTCGTTCGCTGCGCTCACTCGCAAAATATTTTTCAACACTCAAAGAGAAATTTCGTATCTCCGCGCGGCAATGTAATGTCCTCTATATCTCTAAAAATTTTTACCCGGTATTAACCACTTTCATAAATGGCGACCACTGTTTCGTTCTTTTGTATTTTTGTTAATCAGACCTACTGCCCTCATTTTGAAACAAAGGTTTTTTTGAAATTTGGTCGTCGTAGCGAGGCTAGAAAGGCTTATTAGCATTAAAACAAAAGAAGATATTTTATTTGGCCGCCATAAGTTATGAAAGAGGCCTATACCTAATAATCTCTGAGCAATGATGGTTTGACAACTCGAAATTTTATAAAGAATGCATGGAATCTTTAGCTTGTTTGCCACCCAAGAATTATCACTTTGTTATGGCTTACAACTGGCTCTTTATCAAAGCTAAAAGACTCAAAATTGGAACCTCCAAGTTCTTTTACCTTTTGAAGTCAATTAGTAAATAGCATGACGCCTCGTGTGAGGAAATGCTTCTTTGTGCAACATAACTTGAAACCCTAGTTACTCCTCCATTTTCGATTCCAATGCTATTCGAAAAACCTTAAATAAAAATGACTACAACCAGGTTTTCTGAGCGCGCGAGACTGAGCACCCCCAGCAAACCATTGTTTTAACGAAAACTGCTGGTCAGCAAGCTGGTTCTGGTCATTGCTGTCTAAGGTCTTCCATTCTATTCTTGGTTTTAACTCACGTGATCAACAGCCACGTTTTTCAACGAAAACTAAAGAAAACATTTACATAATAAAAGAGTTCAATTCCCGGGGATTGGATCGGGACTCCAACATGGCCGCCGTTTCATTGCTTGGGGACTCCAACATGGCGGCCGTGACACCATGTGAAAACCAAGAAGTTTGGATTTCCTTTTGTGTATCATGCGTGATTGATGTGGGACAACTAGCTTCTCTTCCAGATTATTTTCTTTTTGATATTTAGAGTCGTATTGATATTCACTGCAAAAACTTAGGCAAGGCTGGCTATATACCTACACCTATACCTATACCTATTCTATGCTGCCGTGCGTCTGTTCACAGATGACGTCAAAACGTGATAAGAACAAAATAGTGTCACCTAGTGTGTCACTGAAGTTCTTACCACATTTTGACATCTTCTGGTGTCTATTTGTGAACAGACGCACGGCAACGTGAAACTTATTTGTTTTATATTACAAAGAACAGTACTGAAACGTTTATTTTTACGATGACGTCAGCTATGCTCTCTCCTCTAATAGATCATAGGTGACAACCAATCAAAATGCGTGCATGATTTTGCTTATTATATTACAATGTGATGAACTATGTGTTTTTTTTTAGGGGGGGGGGGGGAAGGGGGTGTCAGGGAGCGACTAAATATCACAGAAGTCCTTTTGATATTTTCATGCAGCATTATTTGTTTTTTCTTGATTTTTCTCGTCTCAGAGCCAAGGAAAACTAAGAGGCCCAGAACGATTCCCCAGACAAGAAAATCTCCCATAGGTAATTTCTCGCGATCATTATTGTAAGTTCAAGTAGCCTTTGCTTAAAGAAAAAGTTACCTTCGTAAATGGTTTAAATCCAGGGGTCATATCATAATAATAAGTGATGTACGATCACCCGTGTGAGCGTAGTCCTGAGAAAGACTCTTTGGATGGCAGTTACTGATGTTTCGACAGCCTGAGCAGAAGTCAACTTCAGAGTCAAGCGATTTGTGTGACGTTAATAGAGAGATTTTCAATTGAGTGTCGTAAAACCAAAACCAAAGTAATTACTTCGGCCAATCAAAAACGACGGAGGCAATCCAGTAAACCAATCAAAACTAGAAGTAATTGCACGTAACCGACACAAAGCGCGGGAAAATGTGCACGCGTGAGCCACGATTGGTTTGGATTTCACTTCTGATTGGTTGAAAAAGTGGCGCGAGAACTTTGAACCAATCACGGAGTGAAGTAATCATAAACCAAAGCAATTCGCTAATTAATTTCGACACTCAATTGAAAACCACTCTATCAAAATGTTCCTGTGATTCAAATTATTGACGCGTTTCAGGAGAAAGTATTGGTGTTTGTTATGGTGTAACGTGAACATGACTTGTCCCCTAAAGTCAGTTATGCGTTTTAGTTGATGTAATGATAATAATAATAATAACAATAATAATAATAATAATAATAATAATAATAATAATCATAATGATAATAATAATAATAATAATATTATGATAGAGCGGTTTTCAATTGAGTGTAGAAAGTAATTAGCGATTTGCTTTGGCTTATGATTACTTTACTCAGTGATTGGTTCAAAGTTGTCGCGCCACCTTTTCAACTAATCAGAAGTGGAACCGAAACCAATCGTGGCTCGCACGTGCACATTTTCCCTGGCTTTGTGTCGGCTACGTGTAATTACTCCGAGTTTTGATTAGTTTACCGGATTCTCTCCGTCCTTTTCGATTGACCAAAGGAATTACTTTGGTTTTGGTTTTACGACACTCGATTGAAACTCGCTCTAATGAGAATGATGATGATGATGATGATGATGAACTTTCAACCATAGATAGCACTGAGGCACTAATTGGGGACAATGTAAACTGAAATCAACAATAAAGGCAAATCAAGGCAAATGTTAGTTTCTGAGGAGAGGGGAAAACTGGAGTACCCGGAGAAAACCTCTCCTCCGGAGCAGAGTAGAGAGCCAACAAACTCAACGCACACGTGACGCCAAGTCTGGGAGTCGAACCCGGGCCACATTAGTAGGGGACGAGTGGTCTCACCACTGTGTCATTTCTGTTCCCTTTATGTCCCATTTTCCTGTTCAGAAGCATTGTTATAAACAGCAGTATTATTATCTGCCCCATTCAGCCTTTTTTTTTTTTTTTTCGTTTTAATGAGTTGCTTTTTGGATTGTTTGCAGCACCTGTAAAATTTGTACCCATGTCTTTCCATTTTCTCGATTCGCGAAAAATTAAACTGGCTTCTTCTTTGGAGTTTATTGTTGTATTTCTTTCACTGATGCACTCACTTACATCCAGAAATGCAAGTAAAGCCTCATTTACACTAGCAACTTTTCCTTGGCAGTGTAAATAGAAAAATATGAAAATATGTCAAGTTTTTCCTTGACAATTGCCAGTTTTTGAACAAGGACACTTGTCAAGGAAAAACTTGTTATTTTCTTTTCATTTACACTACCAAGGAAAAACTTGTAAAGGGAAAACTTGTCAAGGAGAACTTGCTAGTGTGTACAGTCGGCAAGTTTTCCTTGACAAGTGGACTTGTCAAAGAAAACTTGCTATTGTAAATGAGGCTTAATTATATACACGCGATTTTTTTAAAAAATCCAACACGTAGTTTTCCGTTAAGTTTAAGTATTTCCTACCTGTTTTAGACAATAAAATTACTTTGAGGTTGAGGTAAATGGATCTCTTTATCTTTACTTCAGGATCAAACATTACTTTATGTCCATTTTTACAACAGCTAAATGCCATGACCTACCGAGCAACAAGCTTTATGGAGACGCCGAGACATGGGAACCAAACGATTGTACCGTGTGTGTTTGTCGCAATGGCACCCCAGAATGCCTTGCCACTGTGTGCCGGCATCCAGATTGCAAGGAGCCACTTTATATCAAGGGTCAATGCTGTCCGGTGTGCCCGCTAATGGATCCGAGAACTTCAGATCACAAAGAAGCAGGTAATGGAAGAGAATCATCGCATTCATTGTGACTTTGCATTTTGATGCGAGACACGCAAAATCATTTTGAAAATATCCAAATTACCAAAATTTATCTAATAGACCTAATCGGCGAACTCAATGTTGTACCCAATTCAAACCCTTTGGGAATAAAACGTTTTGTTCCAGGTATTTCTATATCATTTAAATATGAATGTTATATTATCATGCAAATACAAAATACAAAGAATCTTAGTCCCAGGAGATTTGAATTGGGTACAACATTGAGTTAGCCGATTAGGTCTATTTGTCGCTAATGAAATACGTTTTAAGTCTTCATGCCCATAAAACCAACATGCGGAGCGTAAGAGTGCTAGCGACGCCTTAACAACTTCGTTTCAAACAATTTGTGTTTAAACCAATCTGTAACACAATCCTGTTCTGATAGCCCAATACGTTCAGAAAACAGCATTTTAAAGTTAAATGTTCACGTCTAATACCATTTTTGAAATTTCCCTCTAGATCTCATCAAAGCCTTTGCTGAGAACAAACTGGACACTGTGTTAGGTAAAAGCTTGTTATCTTAGCAGCTGCAGAGAGATACTATACATAGATTTTTTAAAAGTGCCATTGGCTAAGGAGGGACCATTGTCATCACTAGCATCCAAATCTACATCATCATCACTTTCATCATCATCATCATTATCATCATCAATATTATTAGCGTCGTAATGATTATCACCACCACAATCATCACCAATATCATTACCATCATCATAACAGCATTATAATCACCATCATCATTATCGCTATCATCGTCACCATCACCACCACCACTATCACCACCATCGTTGTTTTCACAATCATCATGATCATCAATATCATTATCATCGTCATGATCAACACCACTACCATCATCATTAATATCATTTTGTCATTATCATCACCACCACCATCACCATCATCATCAGACTGACTCGAAAATGCGGCTTTGCAGAGCAAGGTTAAAAGACTACATGTAATGATGAACCTGCGACCGCATATCAAGGGTGCTTACCATTTACCTGAAACCATCCGGATGAAAAATTCCCTTTTAATGGTAAGCGAATTTCCATCCGGAAAGAACGGGAAAAACGGGTCCTGAACCATCAACCATATGCCAAACGGAAATTTGAGCCCCCGATACGGTATTGTAGCGGTTGATTCTCTGTCACTATGACAACAAGTTGCTAATTAAAAACAATTAAAAATGGCGCTACACGGGTTTTTGTTGGCTGTTTTGGACGACGACGAGGACTGTCATGACTTGATAGAGTCCGACGACGACACTTTTGTCCTTGCTGTGGGTTCTACAGTTATGCGACGAAGCCTCAGTAGAATCCAAGGCTACTTCGAAGAAACTGTACCATCGTATTTTGGGGACGAATTTAAAAGTCACTTTCGGCTGACTCGTAATCAACTATGCTACTAATGAAAGCAAAATTTTTACTGTGATCAAATCAAGTTTTTTGAACCTGTACTAAACCAGGAACACCAGAATAGCAGCATATCACTAAGCAGTAACTAACAAATCAGTGTGTGGCCAGATCCAACATACTTGAGGTGTCAGTTAAAATGCTTGGTTATCTATTGACAACTATATTTGATAAACTTGGGCAGGGACCTGGGAATTTTTTATTCTCTGCGGACATGGCATTTAATCATGCAAAGGAAAAAAAAAGCAAATAAGTATGAAAAGTTAGGAGAATCAACAATTTATTGTCAAAGTTGTGTATTTGTTTGCCAAGTGTGGGTTATTGTTAAAGATCACTGAAATAATGAGTACAACATTTGAGATTAATATTACATGTCATGCTTTAAAGTAATGTATGTTGCAGTGTTCAAAATAAATCAATGTAGAAGAAGGCAAGGCTACAACATAGCTGAGGACTATGCCTTTACTTGAGCCATAATTCTGGGATACTAGCTTGATGAAATAGTTGTATCAAAGCCTTAAATTTGGCCACATCCCTAAAGTATGCTTTAGGGCAATCTATTTTATTATGGTTGTTTTTGGGCAAAGTAAATACATGTGCTGGAAAATAGTTTTTAAAATCCAAACTCAATTACATTTCAAGTATAGATAATTAAGAATAAGAGTATGTGAGCATGCCAAAATATAGTTCAACTTACATGAATGGAGGAAATGGAATGGCTAATATTATTGTAAAGAACATTAAATTCTGCAAATTAGACATTTTGACATAATTTACCTATATGGTAATAACTCCAAGAAGTTGAAGCTCATTGCACAAACTGTAAGTACTGTAAATATAATTGTCCAGCAAGTGTACATTTTAACTTATTATCACATAAATGTGTAAATAAATAAATACAAATGAAAATGAAACCATCTCATTTGTTTTTCAACACTTGAAGTAAATTTGCCCAAAACAATTTTTTTTCCTCATTCATTTCTTCCATCATCTTAACTTTTTTGTTTTCTGCTTCTTCTTTTTTCTCTTGATATTCCTGGAGGAATGTGAGCATCTCAGAAGCAGACGACCTGCTTTTGCGTTTCTTTGCTGGTCTTTTTCTGGGGGTCTTCTTTTGGGGTGTTTCAGCAGAGTAATCACCATCAACAGAGCTATCACTTTCCTCACCTTCATTTGACATCACACAAGATGAGGATTCAAGGGTATAGGTAGGCCTTACAGCTGCATTCATGCCAATGCAATCAGCCATCTCAGAGTAGTACTTCCACTTCTTGTGGTTATTTCCACTTTTGTTGTTATGATCTGTGACTTCTTTGAGTTTTGCTTCCAGCTTGGCCCACTTTCTTGCACACTGATCTGCAGATACTCTGAGATCTGACTTTGAGTTGAAACTTGTTGCAATTTTTTGAAACACCTCTTTTTTGGTTGTTTTACCATTGCCAAATAATCCTTTATGATCTTTCCAGCAACATAGAAGAAGATTAATGTGTCTGTCTTCCCATCTGTCCAAATTGAGATCATTTGATGATGATGTTGAACCTATTTTTTTTGAAGAAGAAAAGTTAAGCAACAGGTTAAATTGTTAGGTTACTTCTGATCTGTCTGTCCTTTGCATTGAAATGAAAATTTTTCATTTATTACATAAATGACGGTAATTTTAGTCAACACCAAGACATTTCTTTAGTTGTAATATATGAGCTTAACTTGTTGAATTTATGCATTCACTGTAGCAGTATACTGCTCTAAAATACATTTATTGGTGAAAAAAATGTCTAGCCCTACGAGCAGAGCCTCTTTACACTTTACTGCGGCTGAGAATTGGGAAGAAAAATTCAAGTTTATCGGGAGAAAGGCTCTGCTCACAGGGTGATGATTAGCTATTTAAAGCTTAATACAAATTTTTTTTTGCAAAGAGTAATTTTCTTCAAAACATTCTGACGAAACATCGTTCCAGATAAAGAGTCGAATCATTTATCAAGAGTAAAGTTCGAAATTAAAGTAACAGGCGTTAAAGCTTACAAGCCTAAGGTTGTTTTGCACTTGCAGAATCCATGCAGAAATATTAGCTTATAAGCTTAAGCTTAGTTTTATATTTCACTTCTCGCGGTCCGATAGCTGAGTTCGGCTCATATTTTACCCCTTCTTGCCTGTAGTAATGCACATTTGGCTTTAGCTTAACAGTCTCAATAACTTGCTATTAATTGAATTCAGCGAAAATGATAGACTGCGGAACCACGGGATCGGGATCGGTCGATAAAAACCGACAGGATTGAGGGAAAATTTTAGTGCCCCGATGGCGAGATGCGAAAACTCTAAAAACAGTGAACATTTTATGATTTTCAGACCAAAGGATAGACTTCACTCCTACCAATACTTAGATTAAAGGGGAATCAAACTAATTCTCACTAATATCTAATTCAAAGATGTTATTTAGCAGTTTTCAAACTCACCTTCGTTTCCCTCATCTTCCGCCATTTTGTTTTGTCTTGCGTGAAAACTCTTCAAAAGAGCGGGAAGTTGAAATGGTACGTACACCAACCGGGAAAACCGAAAAGAGCGGGAAAAGTGGATCGCCTAAAACGACCGCCCACTTTTTCCGGAACATTCCGAACGGAAGGGGACGTACCATTTCATTTTCCAACCGGAATTTCCGGTTTTTCAGTGTAAATGGTAAGCACCCCAAGTTTCATATTCATGTATCCACTCAGCTTGTAAGTAAGTAAGTAACTAAGTAAGTGAGTGAGTGAGTGAGTGAGTGAGTGAGGAAGTTTGTCCGCTATTCTGAGTAGGTTTTTTTGGCGTAATACGTTAAATTCATTCGCTTTTCCGCATATTTTTTTGTGTTAAATGGCAAATAAATTGGTGATGGTTGAATTTTCCAGTGAGCATCAATCACGGAAGCAAGCGAGGTGTGTGTCATGACATTCGCACAGGGCAAAATTACCTCGTCGGGCAGAGCTGGCAGTTAGACCAATGTACAACATGCTACTGCGGCAAGAGTGGCAAGGCAGCTTGCGCCTTACAAATGTGTGAGAGAGATCCCAAGTGCAAGGATTTGCTGATGGATATCAATCAGTGTTGTCCCAAATGCAGAGATGCCGAAGGTGTGTACAACAGTAAAGACTAGACACTAGAGTCCATTACCAAAGAATGAGATTTACCCAAATATTAGCGTCAGAAAAGAATTTATTTTTAAACTACGTTTTGCAGGAAAACACAAAAGACCAAAATCTGTTAACTCAATTTTGTGCACGTTTCAAATCTCCCGGGGTTAAAATTGTTCTATTAAAATGTTTGCTCCCGCGTGCCCGCAACAGCAAACGTTTTTGTCAAATGAAAATGGCGTTATGAGGTTCTCAACACTTACACTCTCCTTCAATACCATAATGATTGCGAGAATGTTCCGTTGAGGGAAACCGGGTTGATGCAGCGGTGTGTGCATTCGCTTTCTACCAGCGTGGCCTGGATTCGATTCCAGGACCTAACGTCCTATATTGGCTGAGTTTGGTGTTTCTCCAGGTACACCTCAAGGTAGAACTTGTCATCGTCTTCATCACTAACTCCTCCCCCTCCCCCTCCCATCCTTCCTTAAAAATGGATCCTTCCTCACCTCCAAAGAAAACGTAACAAGGCCGTTTCTGCGTTTCAATTCACATTAGCACAGAAGAGTTTGGAAACCCAACTGAACATGTAGGCTATTCACAAAGCATATTGAATTAATTTTGTATAATGTCGACGTTAAATTAGAACGATTCATCAATAGAATAAAATCTAGCCACTTTACCTTTTTTTTCTTATGGCATAGTTGTGAAATCCACCAGCAAATGCTTCGACACTGTCACCCAGAAATACTACCGAGAGGCCGAACTGTGGCAAAGAGATGAATGTACCTCCTGCACCTGTGGAAATGATCGGAAACCGGTCTGCACTCATACGGCTTGTCCTCCGGTGTTTTGTGAACTGCCTATGAAGATCGAGGGACGGTGCTGTCCTGTGTGTCCGTCTAACATTCAACAGGGTAA
>NC_090895.1:16862129-16884629 GCF_036669925.1 Montipora capricornis | reverse complement strand
TTTTTTTTTGGAGGGGGAGGAAGGAAGGGAAGTCGTAACAACCAGATTTACTTCACGCACCAATAGCCCTTTTTAGTTCTGGACGAGGAAGTAAAAAATGTCTGAATAATTTTGACCAGGATTATAGCACAGTTACCGCTAAGCAAGAAAAGTATCATTTCAAAGCCGTTATGAGGGTGTGACGTCATTTCAAGTCCAAGCAAAAGTTCATGAAAGAGGCGAACTGATAAAACAAGGGCCATTGATACAGGGAAGCAGAAGGGACAGAACGGCCTCGGTAATTTCAAGTAAAAGAGAAGATTTCAAACAGTGAGGCCGTGAGAAGGCTTCTCGTGGCTTCGTCGCTCGAAATCTAGCGCTCATGAGAATAACTTAGTTGAGTCAGTCGTCATGAAATAAGGGACGCTTCTTCGTGCCTTCACAGTGAAGAGTGTTTTACCACAGATAGACGAGTCGCTTGTCTAAGTTCCTCAAACGCTAGCTGTGTCGTGTCTAAGTTCCGTCAAACGCTAGCTGCTGTGCGTAATTTTGGGTGTAATTTTTTGATTGTGCGGAAGTTCCTTCCTTTAGAGCGAGCCTGCTTAGTGCAAACAGACATTTGAATGAGTTTATCAAATGTCCCAACTACTCACGCTCGGTGCGGGACTGGGCTACGCGAAAGATCAAAGGTATTCCCTGACAGTCACTTCTGAAGCAACTAACCGCTCAAACTGTAGCCTGCGAACGCACACATATTTCCGGCTGGAACGAGAATGGAATTGGGGTCTCCGTTGCTTTGGAAATTCCAGTGGAAATCTGGGAGGCAGCTTTAATCTTTGCTGTCCTGATCGGTGGGCGGAAACCACGAGAGACAGCTCGAATCGATCTCTTGGTAAGTAGCTGGCCTGGATGAAATCTTTCTTTCATATTCATCAAAGAGATCCTAAAAACCAGTGAATAAAAGGCGATGAGGAAAAGCTTTCTTAAAGAGACGTTTTATTTTTTGGCTTTACTAAGGACTGGAACTTAAAGATCTGAGAAACTGAGGAAAGTGCTTATAGACTATTTTCCCATTCCGTGATGCAAAAAAGGTTTTTTTTTTTTTGGGGGGGGGGGGGGGGGGTCTTTTCATGAAAAAAACAATACAATTTATTTACTCTTGGGACTGTGAACCGGAATCCATTGTTTTAATGCAAGAATGAACTGGTATTATGGCTTTTGCGAAGGACTTACTAAGGCCTTACTAAGGAATTAAAGATCTATCTACGACAGCGAAGTCAACGAAAATGTCACCTCAAAAATATAACTTTAGACAATCGCAAGTTTGTCGCGATTATTTCATCTCGTTTATGTTGTACAATGTGGGCGAAGTATCCTAATTAGCACATAACCAAAATAATATTTTTTTGCCCACCATTTAGACCGAGTTTCAATTGCGCAAGGTCTCGTAAAGCCAAAACCAAAGTAAATACTTGGGGGGCCAATCAAAAAGGACGGAGAAAATCCAGTCCAGTAAACCAATCAAAAACTCGAGGTATTACAAGTCCGTAGCCGACAAAAAGCACGGGAAAATGTGCACGAGCGAGCCACGATTGGTTATGGTTTCACTTGTGATTGGTTGAAAACGTGGCGCGAGAACTTTGAACCAATCACTGAGTGAAGTAATACACAAAAACAAAGCAATTCACTAATTACTTTCGACACTCAATTGAAAACCGCTCTATGCATGCATGCATTTACTATACATAGGCATACAGTTATGTTTAGATTAAACATTATTATAGGAACTTTGTTTGTTTTTACCATTTGCAGATGGAATTACAAAGGCAGCACTTTCTATATGCCTCAAGTTTGGTGCCGCTGGGGCATGAGCCTGCGACCTGCCGCACGAAAGTCCAGCGCACTTTCGACTGAGCAATCTGGTGGGCTTTCTTGAAAGAAGTTGGTATTCGAAGGCAGCTGTATTTTTTTTGTATTCTTTTTTCTTCTGGCCCCTTAACTTACGTCCAGGGGGCCGGTTCTCGAAAGTCCCGAAACTTTACGGCCCATTTTCGGGTGTCACAATTCCCTTGTATCTCAAGAACGGAGAAGATTTTATATCGTCAAACTTCACAGTTATTTTTCTTTTTGTTACTTGAAAACGAATGCAATTTCAAGGACCGGCGTTTTTCCACAAAACAAGCGGTTGGCAATTTCACAGGGTGGCTTTTCGGGCTCGAAAAAGTTTCGGGACTTTCGAGAAACGGGCCCCAGAAATGCAAATAATAAGCAGAAAGCCTAAGTTTGATATCCAACATGACCTGTCCCCTCAAAGTCTAAGCATTTGCTATCAGGTTAGTATAGGCCACTTTCGAAAATTACCGTTAATACATCTTTGTTGCCCTCCAAAAATTTGCATAAGCATTGTTTCCAGTTTCTCCTGGGACTTACAATGGTCCCACGAGAAAAATAAAAACAATGCCTATGCAAAATTTTTGGAGGGCAAACAAAGAAAATTATGGTACTTCACTACTTGCACAAATCCCATAATACACCTCTCTTTTACCCCCCAAAAATCTGCATAGGCATTGTTTTCGACTTCTCTTGGGACACTTTTCATGTCCCAGGAGAGATTGCAAACAATGGCCATGCAAAGGTTTTGGGGGGAATAGCGGTGTATTATGGGATTGTGCAAGTAGTGAATTTTTGAAAGTGACCTATTGTGGTTAGCGTATAACTCACGTTGGCTCTCAGAATCACGTGCTTTCCTTTCCAATATTTCAAAATACCCAGATATTGTAGAGTGCTAACGATGTCACTGGGATGGAGCGCTGTCTCCTGACTTATGTCTAAAAGGAAAAAGGGCAAAGTATACGTAGCTCAAGTTAATTTTGAAAAAACCACACAACGAACCAATCCCAATATTCAAGAAGCAAATGATGAAGAGATTTCAGAATTTCGCGTGTGCGCTAAAACCGATACACAGCGAAAATTCCTACCACATGGGGTGAGTTGGAAAGCCGTGTTCAATCGAACGTCGATCTGGTTTCACAAACTTTGCTTATTGATTGGCCGACATGCTGAATACCATATCGACCAATCTCACACAAAACGGACAACCACTTGTTTACCGCCGTTTGCAGCGGATACGTGTTTCGCTTTGGTATTGGTTCTACTGTGTCCAAGACTAGAGCGGGATGAGATCTACACACATAGTTTCTGTACGACATCACAGAGGTTCCCTTTAAGAACCTACATGCTCACGCAAGGGAAGCGTTGCGTGACATCCCAACAACCACTGCGAAGGAGACTAAAAAAACAAAGAATCTTACCTTTAATGGATATCACGTCAAAACCAAAGTTTTTCAGGTACTTAAGTAAAATACTCTTCCAATAACTGCGGTAACTGATAAGTCCTAAATCTGACAAAGGCTTCTCTGGTGAACCAACCTTTCCCTCAACTTTGGACAAAAGATAACCTGGGGTATATGCAAAGTGTAAAAAAATAAATAAACAAAATGATAAACTAGTTGCCCTGCAACGGAAAAGAGGAAAGCTGAAAAATCAGAGTATAGGCAGGAATCGAACCTGCGACCTCCGTAACGCACGTCGGACTCTGAACCCAGTTGTTCAAAGCTCTATTTAGGGCCAGTACGCAGCTACTACAACGGCTCTCGGGATTGGCTTAGAAAACAATGGACCACAACAAACAACCAATCAACGATGGACCCTAACCCTAAAAACAATAGAGCGGCGTCCTAAAGGGATCCAATGAAATTAGAGGTTGTAAAGAGCTGCGTCATATCTCCCTATTTAGCTTAATCCTGGATTAGTGGAAACTTTCCTATCAGTATTTTTTGCCGATCAAAATTGTTCCCACAAGATTCTTAGCCTTCCCCTTTGAGTTAGACTTCTTTTTCCTTCAGGTTAAATTTGTCATCAGGTGATGCCAAATTTAATTTGACCACACTTAGTAGAGCGGTTTTAAATTGAGTGTCGAAAGTAATCAGCGAATTACTTTGGTTTTGCATTTCTTCGCTCCGTGATTGGTTCAAAGTTCTCGAGCCACTTTTTCAACCAATCAGAAGTGAAACCAAAACCAGTCGTGGCTCGCGCGTGCACAATTTCCCGAGCTTCTGTGTCGGCTACGTGTAATTACTTCGAGTTTTGATTGGTTTACTGGATAGTCTCCGTCCGTTTTGATCGGCCAAAGTAATTACTTTGGTTTTGGTTTTACTCATTTGAAAACTGCTCTAAACAGCCAATTTGCCTGTGAACTGTTTCCCGATTTTCCCTGTGTTCGCTGTCATTTCCTTATTCACTTCTCAATTTTGTCGTTCGTTTCCTCCATTGTTTGATCGTTGTTTCCAAAACTAAGTGAATTAGAAGAAAACCATTGCAGAGAAATTACGACTTACTAAAATCGATCAGCATTTTTCCATATCCTTGCTTCATATAAATCGGCAATGTCAGAATGCAGGAAACGTTGTAATTCAGAAAGGACTTCTTTTCCTGTGAGAAGAGGAAACATGCAAACAGACTTGTTTACAAAGAGATGTTACAAACACGAATATCGCAACCCAAGTCTCGTTTCACGGGTCTAATCGCCACAGTAAAGACAAGCCAAAGGTTCTTTTCGAGTCCGTCTCAACTTGATCTGATAACACTTCTTAAGAAAGAACTTCTCACAGATTCAATGAAATGTCAATCAGACAGGCATTGTGAACGAAGATTATTATAAGCTCAAGAGGTGTGACCTTGATAAAACACCAAATTCTCATGACTACCCGACAAAGAAATCTACTACTACTAAACTTTTACGAAAGTTTTACTACTTAATCTTAAGCACTCTATATTTCCTGGACACTGAAGACTGCTCTTAGCACACTCTTAAGATTTATTGTTTTGCATGAAGCCTTTTCCTTTCTATGTCTCAGTGAGATTAGTCTTGAGTAAATAGTGTGTGTAATTGTGGCGGTTATTCTTAATGTATCGAAAATCTTAGTAAGAAATTTGTTAGTAACTGTTGAATGTTAATTAATAAAAAATAAAATAAAATAAAAATTAAAAAAAAAAAAGGAAACTATCGTACTAGTTAGAAGAGTGAACGTTTTGATCTCGGGATCTACCTTTATCAACTTGTTTGATAAAAAATGCATTTTCGTGTAGTACACATTTTCGTGTAGACACATGCACAGCGCCTCTGTTTCTTAGAAACTATACCCTTCATTCATCTAAAGGCGCCCGGAAACAATGTTACGAAAACATTCTTGCGGAAGCAAATGTTTCCCCGTTTGCGGCCCAAGGAAACATTTGTTGCTTCCTCAGCAAATGTTTCCTTGCTTGCGCGCCAAGGAAACACTTCGAGAAACATTGTTTCCTAGTTTGCGGTAGCCTTAATGGGAAAAGAGCACACAATTTATTATTATAACTTATATAGAGGATATTACATGAACATGGCCGCGCGGAGATACGAATTTCTCTTCGAGTATTGAAAAATATTCCACGAGAGAACGCGGTGTAATACTAAAAAAAAAATAGTCTTATTTTTTGTAGTCCTGACGTAGAACGGCACGATTTTTTGTTAACATAGCAACGGTCATCTTTTCATGTGTGAAGATATCATGTTATTTTCGCACATGAAGATATCATGTTTTCGCGTAAAAACTCACCTGGTATTTCGTTGCTGTTTATATAATAATATTTAATATCATTTATCATAACTGTGGGGCTGGCAAGGATTAACGTCTTCTTGAAAGCTTCGGGGGGAGGCCTTGAAATACAACTTACAGTAGTCAATTCCGATGGCATATCCCCTTAAACGATCGCTGTAGGCCTTACCTTCGAGAAATAACCGACCATATGACAGCCGACTGAGTCCGCAGTTGTCATGACATAGAACAGGAAAGGTTCCACATCATAGTAAAGAGTCTTATGATCCAGGAAGAGCTTGGCTAATAGACACAAGTTCTGGCAATATACCTGATGCAGAGAAAACAAACGTGATAATTTGAAAGGGTTGCAAATAGACATTGATAATTTTGAGGACAGAAGTGCGTGAATAAGATCTCTGTAGCAAAGATTCAGGAAATAACTTATTTTTGGCTAAACTGAGATAAAGAATTCGATATTGACTTCACAACTCTCAATTTCTATTGTGCACCGACAAGAACGGATGAAAGACGAAGGCGAAGGGAGTGCTATCATGGCGGCAGATCAGCACGTCTTCGAGCGTTCCCTATAAGAACTAGTAATTCGTTCAATTCTCACTACATTTTGTTCTTTTCGATGAAAGATATGCCTCGTCAACGAAACTTGCACAAAATTATAGTCATAGGAGCTTTACATCCTCAAGATATCGCTCGCAGGCTAGTTTCACAATTACATCACTATCTTTATACTGGGGAGGTTTTTAAGTCATCAGTTTCCCAGTCATCTTGCTTTTAGTTATCTTGAAATCATACTGAAAAACCAGCTTTAAAAACAAGACAGTTTCACAAATAGCCCGAAATGTTTTGAGATTTGGAGGAATGGGTCCCAGCTCTGAATGTTTTTCTCCGCCCAGTAAAAAGCAACATTTGAATGGACCATTTTCGAATTCTCACGGCTGGACTGGATCTAGCATGGAATGGAGGCTAATGCGGGCAAATCTTTTCCAATGCAAATTAATTTGCCCGCATTAGCCTCCATTTCATGCTAGATCCAGTCCAACCGTTAGAATACCAAACTGGCCTATTACGCTGCTTTGAATTTGGTAGAGCGAACTAAAGTGGCATTCACAACTGCGAAGACATTTAGCCTCAAAACGTTTAATTCGATTGAACCTGATCTTGACACAAAGAACACTTCCACAGCTGTTCAGTTCAAACAAATATTTCCATACTATTAACCAACCTTATGCTTTTTTCCATCCACCTCAAATATCGACAGACCATTCTTTCGGTAGATTTCGTCTCCCGGTGGATATCTATTGTTGCATTTTGCCTAAAAATTAAAAGCCATTACTGAATGGAATATCAATCTAATTGATTAAATTGAAGGTTTGACGACTTCGTTTCACCAAATTTGAAACTTATGAGAAATTCGAATAACTACAATAACTTTCTGGCCTAAGTAGAGAGCTCGAGAATTGACGACGCAACGAGAGCGAGAACGGCTGCAGAAAAAGAAAAAAAAACAGGTTGTAACTTTACTTTAAAGGGTAAAAAAGGCCTCTTTATTTTAATGGCAAGACGTTAATTCTTACCACGTGTCTTCTCAAAACAGTTTGGCTCTTCATGTATTTCAGACAGAATTCACAAATGTAAATTTTACGTAGTCTTTGAAATTCCTCTGGATAGGGAGAAGAATACCATGTATCGATCTCATATGATCCAAACTCGATGCAGCGTATTCCAGCTCTTCCGTTTATTGGTAGCATTTCCTAAAATAAGACAAAGAAATCCCGCATACATAGATAGAAAGATACAAGTTGTTCCAACTGGACAGACAGACCGACAGACAGATAGATAGATAGATAGATAGATAGATAGATAGATAGATAGATAGATAGAGAACGAACGAATGAACGAACGAACGAACGAACGCACGGACGCACGGACGGACGGACGGACGGACGGACGGACGGACGGACGGACGAACGAACTAACTACATAGGTAGGTAGGTAGATAGGTACTTGTATAGCCTTTTAACTTTTTATTGCAGGTTTGATATGAAAAAGACAAGAAATGAAATGAGCTACCGGGCCACAAAATGAAGATTAATAATGAAATTTCACTAATCCTATTCTCATTTAAGCCGCGTCTGGAAATATTCATAGCTCTGACAGGTTTCGCAAAGTGTAGGGATTTTTTTATAATAGTGGATAATTCGAAAAAAAAAAAAAAGAGCTTATCCTTTTTAAATAAGTGGATAATTTACCAACTTTAATCTCATAATATGTACCTCTTCATTGGCCTCTATAGCTTTTCTCCAAGCGTCTTTAAACATTTTCAAATCATTCTCTGAAGTTAGTTCCCTGAGCGTCTCCTCGTCTAACTGCTCCATGGCAGCAATACCGTTGCGATACGCTTCGCTGCTTTGACCATTCGAGCTAACGAGTGGATCTCTACTTGTGATGTTGCTGCTTCGTCCGCGGTTGTTCTGTAAACTGTGTTCCTGTGGTGTGATTTCCTTACTGGTGACGGCTGCGCGGATTTTCTCCGGCATAAAGGATAACTGAACCTGAATAGACAAAAAGCGGGACTGCTTTAAAACTTAAACGCCGTGTCTGTATTAGAGAGATGAATGAAGGGGGTAGTTTCTAAAGAAACTGTGGTGCTGCGTCGGTGGGGAAGTAGTATACAAAAATTTGGTTTTATCAACGGAGTTGATAATGTAAATTGGCCACCGTACAGAGATTCTAAAAGCTGACGTTTCGAGCGTTAGCCCTTCGTCAGAGCGAATAGAGGAACTGTGGGTTACGTCTAGTTTTTATAGTAGAGTAGGAGCTACGCTATTGGTGGTAACCAATACGTTACCAATACGTTAACCAATACGTTACCGATACCACCAATAGCGTAGCTCCTACTCTACTATAAAAACTAGACGTAAGCCACAATTCTCGATTTGCTCTGACGAAGGGCTAACACTCGAAACGTCAGCTTTTAGAATTTGTGTACGGTGGCCAATTTACATTATCAACTGCGTTGATCAAACCAAATTTTTGTATTACAGAGAGTCGGTCAAGGTTTTGAAGCAAGAACAACAGCAACGTCAAGAAAAACGTCACTCCATGTCAAGTATTTAACGATTATTCAGTACTTTCGGGGTTCACAACCTCGGTCGGACCAACACTCCAAGCAGGTCTTGTGAATAACTGAAGTCTTCTCGGATAAGGACTATAAACTCCAGGCCCATCGTGTCAATTAAAATATAATATAATCAATAAAAGAACCCACACACTGTTCGCGAAGAGGAAGGGGGGATACCCCTGTTGTAGGTGGTTACTCTCTCGAAGAATAATTGTAAACCGCAACAAAACTGATGTGATATGATGTGACATGGGGGGGGGGGGGGGGGGGGAAATGCCCCCAGACCTCATAGGTAGCCTTCGGCGATCGCAAGGCGAAGCCAAAAAATGTCAGGTCCTGTGCTTTGAGATATACGTCCGCTAGTTTAAAAAACTGTCAAAACCCTGATATGTGCGGTATATAAACCATTACCATTCTTTGTACGTTATTTTAACTGTACTTCTTTGACTGTTTCAGAAGCTTTAAAAAAGTGAAAAAACTAACTGTAGTAATTTGATCTACGACCGCACAAGGAAAGAGGAATGGGTCTAATCTCGGGCTGACGTCACAGACTACTTAGCATTACGAGTGTTCTTTGAAAACAGCGATGCAAAGTAATTTGTGGCATCAAACAGGTTGCGAACCCATGCCCCCTCATTGCTCAGTCATGGATCAAACTGGGACCAACTTTCCCGTCTTTCAAAGTGAATGGGCCTTAATCACAGAGCAGCCATGTTGAGTCCCGAGGGATTGAAAACTTTTGTTTTGCCCCACCGAAACTTGTTTCGAACCATTTCGACTCGAGGCTCAGGGCACAAAATCTATTGTCGATGGCCAA
Source organism: Montipora capricornis (assembly GCF_036669925.1). Lineage (NCBI taxonomy): Eukaryota > Metazoa > Cnidaria > Anthozoa > Scleractinia > Acroporidae > Montipora > Montipora capricornis. The sequence continues at coordinate 16,875,061 of NC_090895.1, read as the reverse complement.
TATAGCCGCCTCGCGAATGAGCCCCGTAGAAAAGCGAGTGTTTCAATAAAAAGTAGTAAAACGACAAAATACATGTGGGACAATTTTGGAGAATAAGTACTGTAGGATGGAAAAGTTTGTTGATGTGATAGGCACTTTAACCAATACGCCATTTTCGAGTTCATGTCTGCCTCTTCTTCAAAGGGAGTCTGGGTGTGAAGTTTTTGTGATGGTAATTAGTTCTACTTTACATATGAATGAAAACTAATTTTCATAACAACAACTTTGCACTTAGACTCGCTTTGAAGAGGAGGCAGACATGAACTCGGAAATAGCCTATTGACACCTCAAACGCCCTATGACGCCCCGAATGGACGAGTAAGATCATTTGGTGTTCTAAAGACAGATTAAAATCTTTTAAGTCTCACTCCCAGGTGTCAATGGGATAAAGGCGCAGGTCATTTAAATCTCAATTCCCTGTTGGCCATTTACACAGTTCGTTTACTGTTGAAAGAACGCCTACAGTCTTAGGGCGATCTAGCTAACTTGGAATAGCTATCATTGCATGAGATTTCCATTTGGTGTCCAAAAACGAAAAGTTTAAGGGGGACAAACATGTAGTTTTTCAGTGAGTGATTAACCCATTGACTCCTGGGGGTTCCCCATTGACGAGTAAAATTGTCTGGCGTTAGACAGAGTAAAATACTAAGTCTGGCCGGTTTAGGCCGGTTTGAGTGTCAAAGGATTCCAGACTATTCGCGGAAAAAAAAAAAGTGTAAAATTTCGTTTACGAGCAACGCAGGTAGAACTGTCTCAAATACACAAACCTTGCTCCGCAATGATTTCTTGGGAAGATCTTTCGGAGAAACGATATGTCTTTTGCTTCTTTTCGTCTCTGGTGACATTGCCAATTCCTTTTCCCTTTCCTTAGCTTTGTCCTAAGTGACAAAAAGGTGACCTGTTTCATTGTTTTGTATAATGTAGTTATAAGGCCATGGCGGCGTGCACTACTGGCAAAAGTTCTATGTCTGTTCAGCGGATGCTAAAGATTGCCATCCTCCTCTTATCTGTCGTTATTCACCTCGAATGCGTTTTGTAAAGAGGGTCATTAGTGGGTTTCTTCTCAACCCTTTTGCTCCTTTAGGAGTTCGCGATTTATGAGTAAAATCTTCTGGCCCCAGTTGTTCGAAGGCTGGATAGCGCTATTCACTGGACAACTCAGTTAGTTTTGCCAGTGTTTATCCACTGGATAGTGACTTGTCAAGAAAGAAACGACAGTTTTCAATTTACAAAACATGTTTCGACATTCTCATGTCATCTTGCAAATGAGCTTTTAACGGTTGTACATTTGAACTTATATAAAGGTACGTTACAAAATAACGCGTCAAAACTTGCGTAGAATTTGAATATGAAATAGAGACAAAAGGAACAACGTAATTAAAAAGAAAGAGATAAGTCTAGATGCCTCAACTGCTGATTAAGAATGGGATTTTCCCAATTAATGTGATGCCTCTTTGATCTGAATTTGGAATTTTGAGGCGGCAGAGTCTAGGGGCACGTTCGATTGACCCTATTCCGGAATAAGAATACGTGGAGTGATGATTAAACGGTATGTCTGGCGCGTTTCGAAGCAGCAAGGATAATAAAAATATGTTTAAAATAGCATTTTAGCAGATGTTTGACAATTTTAATGTCAATCTCCGTAAAAACGAAGGATTTCTAACCTATATTCCATGTATTCCTATTCCAGAATACGGTCAATCGAACGCACCCTAAGATCGTGAAACAGAAGTTGGGGATCTAGACTTGTCTCTTTCTTTTTAATTACGTTGTTCCTTTTGTCTCTTATTTTATCGTTATGCGCGCTATTTTTGTTTTCCGTGCATTTGATATTTTATATTGGAGTTGTACGCAAGTTTTGACGCGTTATTTTGTAACGAACCTTATTGTACATGTACAACCCTTAAAAGCTCATTTGCAACTGAAGATTACATGAGAATGTCGAAATATGTTTTGTAAATTGAAAACTATCGTTTCTTTCTTGAGAGTTATATTGACTTATCCGGTGGATAGCGTTATCCACCTTTTGAGCAACCGAGGCCTGGTGTTACAAGGAGTAAACTCTTAAGAGAGAAAGAGGTAAAGGCAACGGTTGTTTGAGTGGACAGAGATCTTCTTAACCAGTTGGTCCCTGAAGTGGACCCTGAAAAATCCGTAAGTGTCACTTTTAGGAAAGAAAGGATTAACATTTAATTCTTCGCGAAAGGTGAAGGAGAAGCATTGGATTGTGTGCAGATCACAGATACATGTTATAGGTTCAGGAACATTTTCTTGCAGTCCATCTTTAGTACTTCGTGGTTCTAAACTGGGATCCCTGTTCCTAATTTGCATACTTTATATCCTAGTCCAGTTAAATGCCACAACTGTAAGTAAATATCATATTCTATAGTCAGGGATATTGCAGTGGTGAGAACACACCCCTCCCACCAATGTAGCCTTGGTTCGATTGGAAGACTTGGTGTAACATGTGAGTTGAGTTTGTTGTTTCTCTATTCTGCTTTGAGAGGCTTTTCTCTGTGGGTAATCTGGTTTTCTCCTCTTCTCTTAAAACCAGCCTACTGTCAGTAAAATTTGGTATGTGTAGATTTGATTTGTTTTCTGAACAGCAGTATCTCCAATTAGTGCCCCAACGCTAAATACAGCCAACACTTAAGTTAAGTCTATTAGTACAATGTATATACTAAAAGAGTGGATAGCCAATATCCTTTGTTATTGACCTCTGAGCAATTCGTGCTGAATTTGCACCCGAAAATGTTGCATTCTTTGTAGGAATAAATTAGTTAAAATCATATTTTTGTGCCATAATAACGTGGTGTTTTATCGCACAATGGACGTTGAAAAAAAGTTTATGGTCCACCTCCCCTGATTCAACAAGAATTAATAGCCATTAAAACACCCGAAGCGGTGAGCGGAGTTACATGTAGTTGTGCTGTATATTTTCTACGTTTCACTCAGGTAACGTAAGCTTAATTATACTGTATTGACAGGTTGTGACAAACGGTTTTTATGAGCAAAAATTTAGTTTTATCAACGCAGTTGATAATGTAAATTGGCCACCGTACAGAGATTCTAAAAGCTGACGTTTCGAGCGTGAGCCCTTCGTCAGAGCGAATCCGAGCGCTGCTTGCGGCTAGAACGGCTTTTTCCAACACTTGGTTTAGAACACTATTTCCAACAGCTTTTCTCAAGGCTTTCTGAAGGCCGTTGGGTTTTCCCCCTTACCCGCTGACAACAGGTCAGGGGGCAAAAACCCAACGGCTTTCTCAACGCCTCCAATGCTTTAGTAAATGTTTTCTACGGGTACCCAACGGCTTCAGCCGTTTAACGGGAAACCGTTAGTGCACGTTAGTGTATTATCTCTTTAGTATAATTATACTAAAACAACTATTCACCTCAGTGTCGGTGGCTAGTGGACTTTGACGCTGCAAACCACTTTCGCAGACTGGAATGATCCAACACCACGGCATTTGAAAAATTTAAAACTGTAGAAATTCAGTGTCAGACAAAGGTTTTGGAAAATACTACACACCTTGCATTCCTGTGCTGTCATGTTGTGATATTTTGGACACCCAGACAGAGTGTGATGCATGTCAAATTTGCCAGTCATGTGACCACGTCCATCACAGCCAGGGGTGGGACAGCACTTTACTTTCTTCAACGAAGTCGTCCTCTTGTTTTTCGAAGTGTTATCCAGTGCAAGAGAAGTGTTAGGCGATCTCTCGGATTCACAATCTGTTTGGGATGTCTCGGATGCTGTATGGAGCTTCCTTGGGCGACCACGCTTCTTCACGACGACACTGAAGCTAGGAGACTGTGGAGTTGTTTCACCACTTGATGACGGACATTCGTGGCATTGACCTGCTCCTCGTTCTGCACCCTTTAGTTTTAGTGCAACACACAATGAGTGAAGACCTCTGTCACAGGTAACACAAGCCTCCAGTTCAACCTGTTAATAATAATGATAATGATAATGATAATAATAGTAACCCCTAAACTGTGATGACGCAGGTCAATATACATGTAGTATATGACTTGTAGTAAACTGACTTCAGCCTCTTGCTATGATACCAGCAGAATATTAGAACCATCGTGAAGTAAGACTAGCCACATTCAAAACAACTCCTCTACACTAAGAATACCATTCTACTACTGTACAGTGTAATGACATCCAATAATATGAAATTGTAACATTGGCAAATGAAGAATAATATTTCTTGTGACTGAACCATTATTCAATGTCTAAAAAACGAGCAGCAGTGTTTTATTGGGTTAAAAAAAATGAAGCGCAGCCAAGTATTTTAGACCCAATAAAGCACGACCTGCATCTTATATTTTATTGAACGTCTTCAAAAACATTCCACAAAAACCGTATCGTTCAGGAGTCTGAACAAAGGGTTCAAAATGTGAGTGGAAGATACCATATACATGTATTAGCATACAAGAAAACACAGCCAGGCTTCATTAATATTCTTTACAGTATATATATTAATATTCTGATGACAGTGTTTCATTGGGTTTAAAGCTCGTACACGAGATGTTTTGATTGGCTGTTAGACTCATGAATAATTAATGTATTTTGCAGAATTATATTCCTATATAATGATCTCACCTCACTTTCAACTGCCTTGCATAAGTAACACACTTTACAGTCTTTGCATTGCCACGATAAACTATCCAACATGGGATGGGAATCTTTGGATAATTGCAGACACACCCTGTGCCCTGAAGATAGCAAAAGCCAAATGTAAAAAGGAGGAAAAGCACTGTTACTTGGAAAGTTACAGTACAATTAGGGCAGACCTGAGGCATAGGAAAGTAATCTCAAATTCTAGACAAGACACAATTGCCACTACCACTAACTCTTTCCACTTTAACAGCTCATACAGTGTACATGTACATCCACTCAAAAAGTATGTCCCCTTTAATCCATTGAATCCTACAATGTTGGAGTGAGTCTTGATACATGTTACTCCAAACGATTTTCCCCGTAAATTGGGGATGGTTTATGAGTCAAAAGGAAACAACATGGAGCTACTGTACAATGTACATCCACTGAACAATGACAACCCAAATTGTCAGGTCTCATCATTTAACAAAAAATCCAGTTGCAATCTTGCAACAAGATACGAAAATTGAGTTGAAAGGCCACAAATTTTAGTCACAAAGCTTATTATGATTATGTCGTCATGGGTCATCGCACAGCATTGTGTTGCCAGCAGTTTAACAAAACAGAATTAACATGAACCTGCAATAGATGCCACTGAAAAGGAAAATGATTTCAAGAGGGAATAGCACTGTGCACTTTACATCACGGCTAAAATAAATACGCTACAATTTTGCCCCATATCTTCTGATTATACATGTACACACCGGGTAGCCACAAATTTGCGACTCTCCCAGATAATACACTTGTAGTACTAATTTTAACTTGCAAATTGAGAAATTCAGTCATAAATGTGACTGTACTGGTTGCAATTTTAAGCCCTGCTTTTAATAGCTTGAGCATTTTCTTGACCAATTTTTGACAGAGTGGAAGGGACATTCATTTAATAATTATTACCAACAGTGCATTGTAATTGTGTACATGTAATCATGGATCATCGCATTGTATTGTGTTGCCTGCAGTATAACAAAGCAGAAACCAAGCCTGCCATTAAGACACCGCTGAAAATGGAAAATGATTGAGAAAACAGCATTGTGCACTTAACATCATGGCTAAAATAATTGTAAACACTACAATTTTGCCCCATATCTTCTGATTATATATGTATTATTGTAAATGTACATACCCGGTAGCCACAAATTTGCGACCCACTCCCCGAGATATTTTTAGTTGCAAATTGAGAAATTCAGTTGTAAACGTGACTGAATTGGTTGCAATTTCAAGCCCTGGTTTAAATAGCAAGCATTTTTCTTGACTGGTCAGTTTCTCGACAGAGTGGAAGGGACATTAATTTACATAATTACCGACAGTTGAACACTTTGAACATTGCAATAGCTCTTCTTCATCTTCATTCTCAAAGCCATGACAGATGCAACATTCTTGATTGTCTTCTGAAAAATCTTTTGTACGAAAATCAAGCCTTGATGATTTCCTTCTCCCTGCAAATACAAAAAATCACAATTTTGTAAGTAGGCCCTTGACTTGGAAACCAAAGAAATCTCAATGTTGCTAGCCAGGTATGGGTCAATATTGCACCGTATACTGTACATGTCTCTTTAATGTGACCACGATGTCTAATCCAATTAAAGCTAAAATAGTGTTAAAATAAAATAGTAAAGCTAAAATAGTGTTTAAATTAATGTTTATAATAATAATAATAATAATAATAACAATAATAATAATAATAATAATAATAATAATAATAATAATAACAATGATAACACAATTATTATTATTTTGTCTAAAAATGGGCCAGCTATCATTTTTTGAGATATGTCCAGAAATGTAGATGTACACAGACTTCAATAAGGGTCACAAATTGGGTTTGCATCTACGTAATCATGTGCATTTTTGGAGGAAAATTCATTAGTATTTATTGCAGGTTCAGTATTGCAAGTTTTCTGTTCTTACAGTCCATGGGGATCTATTCATACAGTGTATATATAAACTTTTCCGAAGATTAACATGCTCCAAAACGGAGCACCCAAGGCTGCTGCCTAAGAAAATTTTAAAGGGGCCATCAGAACTAAACGCTGAGAACTTAGGAGCCCAACATATGAAGTGAAAGGCGTTGCTGTAAAAAATTAAGGAGCCCAGAGCTTTTCTTTGGGAGCCCCAGGCTACCGGGCTCCTGTTAGGCAACAGCCTTGGCACCTGTAATGGAAAATGTGGTTGGTGGCAGTGCATTGTTGTCAAACTATTTCATTCCAGAGAAGAGACTTTTGTCTTGTGAGACGGTTAAAAAAACTGTAAGTGCCTGCATTAACATGTTCATGAAGAAGCTTGTGCTCCAAAATGGAGTACTTGCCTCTAATAAAGTGTCAAGGCTGCTTCCTAATGGTGGCCTGGTCGCCTAGGAGGCCTTACTTGTGAGCACGGGTGACCATATTTCTGAACGAGTAGTCCGAACGGGCACCTAACTTATCACAAGGTGATTCATCGGGCCGCAGTGTTTTGATGTCGCTTCTGCAATGCTCGTTTGTCAAACTTACTTAACCGTTTAACGCTTCTACTTGCCCTAGGAGTTCATGAAATTTTGTTTGGCTTTGAAAAAATTTAGTATTAATTTTGTGCTTATTACTTTATTATCCCACATTGCACTCGAAATCATGTGATTACATACATGTACCACTACTAATAACTAAATACATGTAAATTAGTACTTGCAGTCCGGTTCCCAAAAGAATTAATAACTTACTTTTAAATGACTGAAAAAAAATATATACAGTATATATCAGTTGTGAAAACTTTCTTTTGGTTATAAAGTGCATTTTGGTTATCAACCTTTTGCTGAGCTCCTTAGAGGTCGATGGTTCGATGATCTCTTGCTGGGTGAAGGAGGACTTTTTTGGGCATCACTACTGCTGTCAGAGACGTCCACAACATCCACCTCGAAGTCTGACTCATCTGATGAGTCCTTGATGGGCTTCAATCGCTAATTTAAAAAAGGTTCAAATTAATTACTGAGTACTTTTAGTCCATTCAGTTAACCAAGTTAACCAGGGGTTAACTAATCGATCGAAATCGATCCTCGAAAACGTAATCGATTAATCGATAGTACTCAATAATACTCAATATATGTCGATTGATTGGTTATAATAATCGATAAAAAACGATAATCACAAAATTTGCCTAGTCACTAATTTTTTCTTCACCGAAGCTGAACTAGCGAGCGGCACGTGTGTGTACATGTATTTATTGAGTGGTACAACTGTGTTATTTTCTCCCATACAGTATGTATTTGCGAATCAGTGTATTCAAGAGAAGAAGTGTGGGAGACAATTTAAGTAATAAAATAATAATGGATCACAACTAAGCATTTCCTACCTTGAGAGCTTCCCATCTTTTTTGATCAAATCGATAACATCGATCGTTTAATTACAGAAATCGATAAAATCGATAATCACAAAAAGCTGACCGATCGATTTCAATCGATTTTCGATATTAATCGATAAATTATAATCGATTTCAATCCATTACTATCGATTTTCATCGAGTATCGAAAATATCGATTAGTTACGCCCTGAGTTTATAATAACCACACACTCGAGCTACATGTAGGTCAAGTTTATTTGAAGAAATATGGAACTTTACAACTTCTTTTAGACGGTCGATCAGTAGTTTTCCCAATATAGACTCCTCTTCGTGCACAGAGAAACGCACAAAAGATTTAATCGCATTACGAGATAACTTGGTTGCCTGCATGTATGGCTCAGATTATGCGATCGCTTGGCGCCAAATTGAATAAAAAAAATCATCGCCTTTTAGCACATTTCGAAGCAATTGGATTAGTTAAAGACATCCGTACCTTACGTTTCGGCATGTCAGTGGATGAGTTGACGTATAGCCCACATAGAAAGTGAAGGAGTGGAAAACACGACGGAGCGCGCCATCTTGGATACGAAAATTATCGCTTGTCAGCGGTGAAAGCATGAATGTTTCATACATGAAGTGTACTTGGCTAATACCAACATGGTGATCAATTCTTCATCTTCCTTCAGAGGCCAAAGAAAGCAGACAAGTGCTTTCTACGACATTGTTTAAATATATTACTAAACTTGAGTTAAGTTTCTGCTCAAGTGCGGGTGTGGTTTTAGGATTGATGAACCCTCGGAAAAGATAAAAAATCCGTGATTACCAAAAAAGATGGACCCTTCAAATCTCGAAGAAAGCGATTTAACAGGAATGGAAGTTTGCAATTTTGGTGGAACAGAGATAGCGCTTCCTATAGACTTGATTGAACAGGTAAAACGCACCAAAATAGGGAAAAACGTTTTTAGTCAGCTTAATATGCCTGGATGCTGTTAATACATGAACTCAGTCGACCAGGGTGGCACTCTCGGTACCTTGGATGAATTGGGAATTTTAGCGGATCTAGTTCTAGTCGATCGGTTTCTTTGATCTTTCTCCTTTCCCCCCTCTTTCCTAGGGGGAAGGGTGGGGAGATGGCTCGATACTTTTGATCCACTATATCCAAAGGTGGTGGTCCTGGATGTAGTAGGAGAAGTGAATGGAGTAAGGGTGGTGCCTACTAATTCAAAGGTGTTTTTGCCCCGGTTTATGATTGTGCGGGAAATAAAGATCTTTACAAGTGTCATTAAAATCGGAAAAGAAAATTGGGGGAAACCACACATTTTTTAAAGATAATTCATGAACAATATTTTTAAAAAGTTTTAAAATACAGAGCGATGTATGGCATTCTTTCTCAAATTGAAGCTTAATTATCTCTGAAAAATGCATGGTTTCCCCCAATTTTCTTTTTGGATACCCCTAGTACTTACTAAGATCTACTTTCTCCAGTAAGTTTTAAACCGCGCAAAAATATCCCTGTATTTGTAAGCTTCACTAATAGGAAATCAGAGTATCTTGAGATGTGCATAACGTATGCGCAATAACAATAGTAGGCACCGTCCTTAACCAGTAAAAAAAACTGTCCCCTCCATTAACCCAATTTGACCCCTGGGAGTAGAGACTTTTCTGTGTCTAAGACCAGACAATTTTGCTCATTAACGTGGGCGTCCTGTGGCACCTGAAGAATGAATGGGTTAATGAATGAACTAATTATTATTTTTTGCCTCTCAACGTGTTCCATCTAGAAAGAAGTTTTCTTCAAAGTTGTGAGTATGGACACGTGGAAAAATGTGTTAACTCCAGCAGATCGAAAGCATTTGGAGGTGTGTACCAAATAATTATTCTTTTAAAACACAGACCTTATTGTTACAAGTTTCGTGATGATAATGGTGATGATGATGATGATGACAGTGATGATTAAGATGATTATGATAAGCTTTTCTGGAGATCTTATTCTTTACAGAATTAACCTCAGTTAACTGTTTTGCAGACGTTTCTTCCAGTGTTGCCAACAGATTATCCTCATGCACAGGAAGAAAACTTGAGGTTTGTCAAGTTTTACATGTAGTTAAATTTTGCAGTACCAACTGGTCATTTGAAGTTCACTAAAAAGGTACTGTGTAAAGTCTCTGTTATGAGCCTGAGAGGCCCATCAGGCCAGCGCTTATCTCTGGTTTCTGTAGCATGAAGCCACTAGCTAGGAGTATTTCTACTCCCCCCTGGATAAGATACTACATAGTCCACACAGGGTTACCCCCAGCATGCACCAGTACCCCTATATACACCTGGGTGGAGAGAGGCACCGTGAGAGTATTAAGTGTCTTGCCCAAGAACACAACACAATGCCCCTGGCCAATTTTGACGTTCACTGAGTTCTGTTAATTGTTGCATGTACACTGTTGAATTCTAAAAAAAATTGACAAAGAACAAACACATATTGCGAGGGAGCCCACTTTGTGGGAAAGCTTCTCTATGAGGATACTGTTTTTCATTTTGTTTCTTTTGTTTTCATGTACATGTAGTGCATTGCTTGGTGGGGAGAATTTCAGATTTGGAAATCCAGTCCAACAATTTCAGCAAAAGCTTAAAGGTGATCAAATAAAAGTACATTATTTTTATGTACAGTGCATGTTACATTATTACAATAATTTTAATGACCCCTGTCCATTATAAATTGTCCCCTTTAACCCATTGACTGAGTCGTAGGATTGAGACTTAAATAGATTTTACTCTGTCTAGTGCCATATGGTTTAGGAGTCAACCGACCCTCATTGACGAGTAAAATTGTCTGGTGTTAGACAGAGTAAAATCTATTAACGATGAAATGATGTATTAAATGGGTCATATCTGAACTGCAGATATGAAATCAAGTGAAGCTAGCTATGATTCTCGCAGTTATGAACGCAATTTTTGCAATTGCGTAAAAAAAGCCTGAAAAATTGAGGACTTCAACAGGGTTTGAACCTGTGACCTTGCGATACTGGTGCGACACTCAAACCAACTGAGCTATGAAGCCACTGATGTTGGGAGCTGGTCATTTATGGGTTTCAAATTGTTAACTGCGAGGATCATAGCTTCACTTCATTTCATATCCGCAGTTCATACATGACCCATTTCATAAACCTATCATTTCATCGTTGATTCATTCCTCAGGGGAACTTTGGAAGCCACAAATGACCAGCTCCCAACATCAGTGGCTTCATAGCTCAGTTGGTTAGAGCATCCCATAACTGTGAGGATCATAGCTTCACTTAAAATCTATTAAATCTCACTCCCATGGGTCAATGGGTTATTATAAGGCTTAGCATTAGCAAGTTGTCAACTCTTGCACATTTCAAGTGATCTTTCTGCATGCATCATGACTTCAGATGTTTATACTCTGGTGCTGTACATGACGAAACCATGACCTGAGAATATTAATTGTACATTTGTTTTATTGACGTGGACACATGTTTCTCTTTTAGATGGATACTTCTACCCGGATGTGGTAAAATACAAGAAATTGTGTCAAAAAGCCAAGCTCAAGGAATACAAGGTAATTTCCACAATCTTTGGGTGTCGTCCTACATGTATATTGGATTGTCAATGCTTAGTAAAATGTTTTTTATTGTTTTTTTGAGAGGCCTTAAGCCATTCATCCCTGTTCTAAGAAGTGGCCCCATTGATGAGTAAAATAATCTGCCAACTTAGACAGGGGTAAGCCAGTGTCTTTTTGGTTACTGGTATTTGATGGGTTTGTACCTCATCTTTATTTCCAAATACAACTTGCATACCCTGTACATATGTGTACTGTAAAGGCACATTTGTCATACATTACTAAGGCCATTAAGCCAGGTGCTTACATGTTTAAGTGACCTGTGGTCAGAAAAACATAGATTATAGTTATTTTGTAAAGAAAAGAAACCTTTTACAGTGTAACTAAATTACAAACATTAAACAATGATAAAACATGGAAATATATGTACAATGTACGTGCAATCCTGTAAAGAATACAAAACTGATGACAACAAATAAACTACTGTAACATGTAAAGGTATATACACTGTATACACACACATTGTACCTTGGAGAACCATTGTGAAATTTCAGAGGTTTATCAGAATGATGTTCAAAGTTAATACATGTAAATGGTTTTGTTAAGGCATTTATTATCATTATCTTATCCACTGTATCATCAGGGACAATTAAAAGTCTAGAAGAATTAATGAGAATTATTGATGGTTTGTACAAGGTATACAGTACTGTTTTAGAAGCTTTACTGTACATATCATCACCTTACATACAATCATGTACATGTAACATTAGACTATGAGCAGTCTATCTTTTTCTGCAGTCTGTCAAGCAAAATGCAAAACAGGCAAATGGCCACGCGTGTGACTGAAGGCGCGAGATAGGAGAGGTACAAAAACTTCTTGGGCTGCTGCCCTCATTTTGGGCATCTCGCAGCTTTGCCACTCCCATGTGCCTGTGCTGCTCTCACTAAATCTGAAGAAAGAGAGAGACTGCTCGCATTCTAATGTAACATGCACTTATTAGGGAACAATAAAAGCTCATCTGCAATTTAATTAGCATTATGTACATGCTGGTAATAATGATACAAGAAAAAAGTACTATCTTACATGTACACTATATGTAAACGTTGGGTGTGCATGGATACACATCTTTCCATTATGCCAAGTGTAATCAAAAAGTACATATAATTTTTTTGTAGATTCAACAACAGAGGTTCCACAGGAAACTGCTGAGGGAAATTCTGATATCCCGTCAGGTAATGCATTTGCTTTTTTTTTTTTACAGTGTTCCATTCATTTTTGCAATTAAAATTCAGATGTTCAGATGTTGTAATTTCCTGTATGCACAAGTACATATTGTACAGGAC
>NC_090895.1:16834629-16859629 GCF_036669925.1 Montipora capricornis | reverse complement strand
TTTTGTTATACAGCTGTAGTTATGATTAATTAGTAATAGGACTTTGGGTTGTACAATTCAGAGGCACTTGTGCTCGCAATTTCAAATCAGCGTTGTGTGATTTTGAAATTAAATGTACTGACGCTACATTTATTCACTCCCTGAATTGTACTCCACTCAGTCCTACATGTATTTACTATTATGTATTTTTTTATTGGTAATAGCTGTGGGTACATGTATTAAAATAAATTGGTAACAGCAGCTTCAAAATTGACAACTGTAAGGCAATGCCACTCCTGTCTAATTATAAGGTCCACGACATCATTGCAATTTATTATCAAAATTAAATCAAAGTGCTTGTAGGGTCCAAGTGATCCAATAAAAGTTACTGTATTACTGTAATGCTTGTTTGTTTGCCAGGATTCTTGAGGAATGTCGACAGCAATGCCAGGTACTGTACATTCTTTTATTATTTTTTTCCCCATTGTTTTCTTCTTTATTACAATTATAATTACTGTAATTTATAATATTTATTATTATACCCCATCCACACATATCCGGATATTTAAAAAAAGTGAGATATATTCATCCGTTTTTGCCTCAGGTGCACATGAATAATTATGACACTTTCGGTCAACAAAAATGAAGATTTTTAAAAACACACTGTAGATTTTGAAAATGGAAGTTTATCCTACATGTACATGCATATGTGGATAGGTGAAACAGAGGTTTTCAAATAAAAATTATGATGACATTAGAGGCTCATGATACATGTACATAAATGTACCAATGAGAGCCCATGCACATGCGTGCTCTATATGTGTACACTAACAATTAATGTACGTGGAGGTTTGCATTTTTGAATTGTGTTCATACATATTCATGTGTCCAGGCAAAGACGAAAACGATATGTGTAGACACAGATTTTTTCATAATTATGCGGAGAAAAATTGATATACGTTTTTTTTAAATATCTGGATATGCATGGCAGGGCTTTTAAAATTAATATTACATAGTCTTAAAAGGCCCTCGGGACTCACTGGTTCATAAAATGAGAACTTCATTTAACTTCACATTCAAAGTGCAGGTGCGCTACTGTACATTGCATTTTCCATTTTTAACTGAACTTCTTACTATAATTACATGTGTGGTCTGCATCATTGAAATTAGGTTTTTAACACATTTAATGTAATTTTTTTTAGGATGAGAATCTGTCGTCTGATGATGAAGAAAGAAGTGTAGGTAAATGATTAACTAAGGGCGCTTTCCTTTTCAGTTTGCAAAGAAAAGGCAACAATTTGAAGGAACACTTGCATGATAATCCCTCGCATTCTTCTGGAGGAAAATGAATAGACCTTTTCGGCTTGTACATTTTGTTTTCCCAAAACAGATCATGTGATAATACTCAGGAGGCTTTGTCCTTTGTTTTGTTTAGTAAAAAGAGTGCTTACAGGCATATTCATGCTTGCATGCCCTCATTTTAATGAACAAAACAAAAGATCAAACCTCCTGAGTATTATCACATGGTCTGTATTGGGAAAACAAAATGTACAAGCCGAAAAGGTCTATTGTGTTATGATTTGAAGGCATTGTAGTTCTTCCAAATGCTCGGTTTGGGCGGTCAGTGCTGTCAAATGGAAATTGTTTTTAAGTCTTGTCTGTTGTTGGTTTGATTGAAGTTGTACTTGTATATATTTTCCCTTCATTTGTGGACTTCAGTGATAATTCGCTCACTATGCTTGTTGATGTGACAGAATTGATTTATTATTTATAACTTCACGGAAACACAAGGCAAGAACGTTGATTGACATTTTGAAAGAATTCATTTGGATGGAATACATGTAGGCTTAGAGTTGAGTGCAGTTGAGTGCACATGTTTCAAAAGTAGAGGAAATAAGGATATAACTTTACAAGAAACTAAGCGTAGTTTGCCGTAATTTGTGCAGTTTGAATAGTTAGGTTTTACAGAAAACCACCGCAGAAGTAGGTTGAGTTAAGTTCCCTTGGTGATACCTGCTCTCCTTTCTTTCATTAAGTGATTAATTGTATTTGAATTTTTCAGCAATTACTTTTAATTATTACATAATTTTGTTTTAATATTTCAGAGTGAATAGTGATAAAAATTATAATTGTAAGTTGAACATTAAATATCCGATGCATGCTCTCTGTTGTGACGATAAATAAAGAACTACAGATAAACTCAACAGTATTTATTTCGCACATATCTCTGATAGCTTAATTGACAAAACCCTGAGGAACCAGAAAAGAAACTGAACGAATTAAAGTACACGATCAATATCACAGCAAACACCGACGACACCAACATGATTGGTCTCTGGTAAACAGAGTGCGACTGACATGTGCCCTTAACAGTAGCTCCTGTCCACTGCTTCCCTCCTGGGGAACCAGTACATGTCCAGCCCAAAGGCTCAAGGCAGGCAACAGGACCTTACTCCTCACCTTGTACATCAGCCCTAGAATAGTGCAGCTCTGCATTGTCCACAGCTATTAACAAATTGACCAGTCCGTCTTGAGCAGGTTCAGCAAAGGTGCAGTACCCACTTGCCCTTACTTTGCTTCCAATAATTATTATTCTCTACCTTGTAGTTTCCAGTTACCCTGGCTGTTCAGTTACCTCATTGTTTAAGACATTAACTCTAACTGTTTGGTCTCCTTGAGACCGACAACTCTGGCAAACTCCTTAAAAAAAGTTTCATTAGAACCATCATGCAAAATTGCATTCACTTTAACTTTCTAATCATTTGCTTTAAGCAGAAAACACTGGTACATTACGAAGAGAGAAAGCTTCAGTTGCTGTCTCCTGTGTGGAGGTCGATGTGTGTGAATGAGGCAGTGCCCCCTCCCATGGAGTAACTGCTCTCGTATGACTTGGGTCACTGTTTTGCTAACCAAACACCTGCTTCTGCCACCTCTACTGCTGTGCAACCCCCATTAGAATCAGCCTCAATTCCATGTACCATTTTGACTGCCTCAATTCAGATTTTCACTTCTTCCTTCAACCAATCACGCAAATTTATTACAGACCTGTATCTTTCATGCTCTCTCAACGAATGACTTTAGCTTTCCACCTGATTGTCTGCCAACGTCTTTACTAGCAAACTGTGGAATGCACCATCACCCAATTCCCCGTCTCACCCTTCTGCTTGTAACTTAACAACTGCTATACAGATAAGATCAACAAATCACTCAAAAGACTTTACGTCGGTATGGGCATCTTTTTGATCTGATCAATGCATTCTTACAATTTTCTCCTCTCACCACCAAACTTAGATTGGATAATTTTCTTGGTTTTGTCATATTCAGGCTCTGTAACTCCTAGCCCACTGATGGCCTCAAGGGCAGGTCCTGTAAGACTCTCCTAGGTCAACTAGCTTCACAAATATCTCCCAAAGATCCTCAAACTTGCTTTTTTTTCCCCACTGAAAACTGGAACCTTCAAAGGGTTGAGTTGCTGGTTACAGTAGCTAGTGTGATGTGAACTTGATGAAAGACTGTTTGAAGGTGACTGTATTGACAGACAAGGTAAACTTGATGTATGCGACAATACTTCTTTAGATGCATTTGTGTGTCCTTTTTCCAAAATTAATGTCCCTCAGGATTTGTTCAGCCTTTTCAATGGTATTGTTTATTTTGCTCTCTAAACCCTCCACTTCTACCGCAGCAGCCCTCTTATTTTCGGTTTCCCCAAAGCGTAAGTACACTCTTTGCAATTCGTCCATAACCTCGAGGCAAATTTCCAACGGTTTCCACAAACTGTTATTTCATCTTGAATTAGCTTGGAATCCACGCCACTTGAGCACAGCTTCTCCAAGTTGTGGCACATTTTGGTAACTACAGTCTTCCTGCTTTTTTTATCTATAAATCTCTTTACTCTTTGATAAGTTTTTCGACTCTTCCGTCAATGGCATAATTGGGCAATGAAAAGGAGGAGAATTCTTCCCAGCTCCACAGTGTCCTAGACTTTGCTGACGTTTCGCAAATGACCTCAACAAATACCCCCAGGCCAAAATGTGGAATAAACCACGATAAAACCATGAAATGAAAACCTCCCAGAATTTACGCAGTATTTGACTCAACTCCCTAGCTATTTCCAATCGTTAAATTCAGTAAAAATCCCTCGAAAAGTTCGAGATGGATAGAAAAACACGAGAAATGTAATCCAAAACACAATATGACTTCATGGAAACTCGAAGAATCCAGAAACAACGTGAAACTATAACATGTGAATAACAAACCTTGAGGATAATCTTAATTCACCAGTTCCAACAGTTGAACTCCTCCTCCAAGTTCCGTAAGACTAAATCCCAAAAAACCCAGACAAAAAGCAATCTGATGCAAATTTATCAAAACTTGAGCAATGCAATTCCTCAAATACTGTCTTGGGGGGGTCGCCAAAAAGTGTTGTGGCAATGAATGAAGAACTCCAGCAAAACTGAACAGTATTAATTTTTACTATTCATACACATCTCTCATACACTGTATGTTGACAATACCCTGAAGAACCATAGAAGAAAAATTAATGAAAGCAGCTAACAAAACCACTGAACTAAACAAAATGTGCGAATATATGGTAAATTCGAATAATATTATGGTATTCTTGAATTACACTTGACACCTGTCAATAATTTTCCGCATGTTATATAAAAAGTCACAACACAAGCAATGGATGGAAAATGTGAGGGATGATGTTGAGAAAGGTGGTTTAAGGGAGGAGGATGCATGGGATAGGACATGCTGGAGAAAGGAAATACGGATGCCCCGACCTGGCAGTAATGCAGGATAAGGAGGACAAATATCATTATTATTATTATTACTATTATTATTATTATTATTATTATTATTATCATTATTATTATTATTGTTATTTATTTATTATTATTATTATTATGGACAAGGGCGGTCTGAAGCTGTGAGTAGGCATGGGATTTGTCTTATATGGCTTAGGGGCTGACATATCTCTCCCTCAATGCCGTACCGGGAGGAGAGGTCGGTAGCAGAAAGCAGCGAAGGGCCAACTGCGTCCAAAAGCAGTCGCACGGGCCGAAACCCCGGGATGACTTGTTTGGTACGATTGTTATTATTATTATTGTTATTATTATTATTATTATTATTATTATTATTATTATTATTATTATTATTATAGCAGTATTGCACTTATAGATGCTGAGCTTACTAAAGAACATAGGGTATATTAACGTAACCAATGCTCCTTCAGGGATTATAACTTTCTATAATATACTAAGTGCAAAATGGTAGAAACCTACATGTAGTAACATTAGCGGTAATTGTAACCGCCCCTACGCCTGTAAAAAAAACTAATTTAAAAATGAAGTTCTAACATTTGGTAGAAAAACTGGCAGCTGGTTACGACCGTCTTAAAGTCAATGGACCCTTTGCAGATTTGTGATCACATAGCACAAAAGCCACCATACTGGAACGCAAATTGTTCACTGGGACATGTAAAACAAGCAAGTTAATCTAAAATTCGTTGTTTTAGATATCCCAGTGGGCAATTTGCATTCCAGTATGGCGGTTTTTGTACCATGTGATCACAAGCTGCAAAAGGCCTATTAGGTAGCAACCTTAAATGTGTGAGCGATGTGGAGCGTACTTGAAATGACCGATCTCTGCATTAGCCTTAAGATTTCTCTGCACCTAGAACCTAGGAGCACCCTGAGGGATCTTTCCATGTCCACAATCCAGCCTCCCAGCACATCTATGATCACATTGTATTGGTTGATCTTGTAACCTTTGTACTGTGCTTTCAGCTCCCATCGAAGCGGTCCATACGTGAGTGTTTTCTCTTCATCTTTCTTACCACGATTCCTCGACCCACGGACAGCTCATCTCAATGGTACTCACCATCTTTTCCTGATGGTTAACTATCCTCACATCCACCCAGTTTGCCCTCACCTTGTTATGCTCTGTGAAGATGGTAATGTCCCAAAATGCTTGCACATCTTGAGATTCATACAATGGCGTGGGTTGTATCTTGGAGGACCACGGGGGGACCTCATCAACCAGCTTAAGGTCTCGTAAAAGCTCAAAGTACAACACCTTTAAGGCCGCATTATGCCTCTTAAGGTATTAACTTTGGGCCAGCGCTGAACATCCTGTGGTCACGTGTGCCATACTATCTGTTTCCTTCCCACACAACTTACAGGTGATGTAATTTGCGGGGGTGGTACCAATCTTATGATAGGAGTATACCTTTGTTGATAGCATCTGCTCATACAGCTACATCATACCCACGATCGTGTGATTTGGCGTGCGTTGCCAGGTCGCCATCCATGTGAAACATTCTTGTCTACTGAAGTCTTCATTATCCCATCTTGAACTTAAAAGCTTTCCTTGCCACCTCTCTCCTCGTTTTTTTTTCCGGCGTACTGACCTCTAACTCTCTGCTTTAGCTCATCCTTCTGCACTTCTTTGCTTTTCTCATCATACAACCTCGGGTTGGGGTACAACAGATTCAAAGAGACACCCAGCTCTTCAGCAAATTTCCGTGCCTCTTTCAGGAGTGACCTGTGCCCCTTAACAGCAGCTTGTTCTTCAAAAGCACGCACTAGGCCCATGGTAGGATTTTCATGTCTGTATAACTTAACAGCTGACTTGATTTTAGTCTGCTTGTATTCAGGCTCCATTGACTTAACACCACACCCCCCACATGTCTAGGGAGATACAGGAGTGCAGTTAACCCAAGTGGGTGCTTCCAACCATTCTTGCAGATGATTTTACGAGATTCCCTGTCGATGTTACGAAGGTCAGTTACGCACCATTGCTGCGACCACATGAGATATGACAACACTGGCAATGCAAGCTGGTTGGTAGCCATGACTTTGTTCCTATCCGAGAGGGGGCTAGACCAAATGACTGATAACCTCTGTAGATAAGCATGAGCTGCAATGTCTAGAGCTAGTTTCTCCTGCTGTAGTAGGCCCTTCGGTGTGCCCAGGAAGTGATACTGCACATCTTCTTTCAAACAGTTGAAACCATTCAGGGTACATCATTGAGGTATCTGCGGCCACTTTAAACGCAGATACCATTCCTTTGTGTAGTGAGCATGCACGTTTCCACCAGTAGTTTACTACCCTATCCGGACCTGGTGCGCTCCAATTCTTCTTTAAATTTTCAAAATGACCTTAACAGCTTCCGCATTCATTAGGTCCCTGTCCTCTTCCGATGGGCAGGGGACGTGTTCACTAACTGCGATTTCTACTTCCTCAAGCCACTCAGCATTCTTGTGTCCAGACCCACTCTCTTCCCATAATGCTCTCCAAAACTCCTCGGCTTCAGCAACACTTTGGCTGAACATCATCTGGGTCTTCTGCGGCAATCTTTGTGATGGTCGTATCCACACGGCCAGGGTCTTCCGTAAACTTGTGGTTTAGCTCTTTTGCTTCCTCTTACCTTTTCTTCTACCAAAACTAGCCTTTATTCTCACTAACCCGAATTTCCTTTGTCGCTTTGTCCTTTGGGTTCTTTTTCCATCCTTTCAACACAAGAAATCCGCCACGACAGAATACACTTAGCAAGCCATATTTACGTGAATGGATTGTCCTTAGGTGTTGCTTTTTCCCTCTCCATTAGCGCAGTGATCATATTATTGATGGACAAAAATTTAAATACTTCGTTGATAGAGTTCTCTCTCATTTTGCTCACAATAAACAAACCAGTGCCAATGAACTTCATTGGCAGATCGAAAGTGTCGCAGATTGACTCACCTAAAAAACAGCTCAGATAATGTCGTGCAATCTGTGTCCAAAGAAAATCGATTGCATCCCAGGACTCAAGACACACTCTTGGTACATCTTTAAACTGTAATATCATCATTGCTGTGATCGTAACATTGGCATCATCCCCCGGGGGGAATTTCTGGTTTCCTTAGTCTTGATAAAATCTGCAACTGACTGGTCATTTCCGTGAAAAATGATACCCTATTCTAGACCGAAAGGCTATGATTTATATACTGTATCCCAGATTAAACTGCTTGTAAACCATACCCTTCACAACAGCACATACCTATATAGTCCATATATGGCAGTACCCCCCTCCCCGCCCAATCGTCATTGTCAACGCCAGCATCGTGACTGTCATCAACACTATCACCAACTCCTTCATCAATGTGCAACTCCCATGACCCTGGTCATTCAACCTTCTCTTCTGGTCATTGCCCCATGCAGTTCTTTTGATAAGCTGTCTATGTGTCTGTGTTGATCAATGGATGTAGGTATATACATACACTGCATAATTTATGGACTCCCCAAAGAGTTAATACTGTGTTAAGGCTACCCGCTACCATGTCGCAACACTGCTAGCTAGTTCTTCTTTGTTGCATCATCAGTCGATATATGTTGTTAATATTAGATCAGCATAGTTAATACCAAAATGTTACAGTATTAGTCCTCTTTTTCTTTTTCTTTTTTTTCTTTTTTGTTTTTCAGGTGGTACATTTGGCTCTCTTATGTCACCCTATCACATGCTCCCTGGAGTTTTCAATGGTGTTCCGGGAATGTTAGGAGCTGCTTTGCCATATCCTGGTTGTCATGGGTTTCCATTCCATCCTCCTACAAGTCATCGTGTGCCATCACCCAATGTGGTCACTGAGGATGACTTTCAGAAGATGATCCAGGTCCATCGGAAACGGAGAATGGCAAGTGAGGTATATTGTAGTTTTTTTTTTTTATTTCCTTTTTTAACCTAAAATGTATTTTCGGTAGAGTGGCCTTTAACCCATTGATTCCTGGGACCCCCCCCCCCCCCCCCCACCCCCTCCAATTGACGAGTGAAAGTCGTCTGGTCTTTATAGGCAGAGTAAAATATAATAGGTCTTACTGTCAGGGGTCAATGAATTAAAAGAACGTCAACAAATCATTATTAAGATTAAGATTGAGATGAGGAGCAATAGTATTTTTATCTCTCAAAAATGCATGGTTACCCCCAGTTTTCTTTTTGGATACCAAGAGTACTTACTATGATCTACTTTCTCCAGACAGATTTAAACCGTGCAAAAATATCCCTGTATTTAATAAGCATCACTGATAGGAAATACGAGTGCTGTATGTCAAGCTGTGCGGAACATATTATGTGCGATAACAATAATAGGCAACGTCCTTAATCACATTATTTCTCTTCCTGTTTTCTGTCCCTGACGACAGGATCACCCTGAACTGGATACAAGATTCACCTCCATTCAGGACATCATCTTTCGAACAAATCCCACAAGGAAGCCTTTAAAATCCTGTGAGTTGCAGCTCTCTACACAGAAAAATACATTTGAATTTCAAAAACTAATGTGCCCATGACCTACACTGTACATTGTAATTTTATTGAATTGGACTTTCTTGAGTTCACATACATGTCGACTGAATTTGGTTGCCAAACCACTTTGGCAGGTGTGGAATTTTGGAAGTATAATCAGACCTGTTCCAATCCTTGATCTGACTTGGGCACTTTTCTCTGACCTGCCTTTCTGATTGCCTGTGCCTATTGGATCTTCAAATTTTACATACAGTAACATTTCTTAGTCTGTTTCGAACCCATTCCTCCTTTCACCTTTCAATACTTTAATAGGCTGTTTTATTTTTTACCTGATTGATTTTACATGTACATAGCTGAGTTATCAAAGAAGAAGGACAAAAAAGCTAAAGTCAAACGCAAATTGAAGCAGAAACTTCAACAGAAGCAAGAGAGGCAGGTACAAGGGAAGTCAAATCCTGGTGATTCAACAAAGAAGGAGGAATCGGCAAATGCTTCGCAGAGTACATCACAGTAAGATTTAAAGCTTAAACTGATTCCAGTCATGAAGACATCTACGGTGTGCACCTATATACATGCATGACCCAGACAAAATTAATATGATGAGAAGTGACACTAGCATTTCGATAACATCAAGTGCCTGTTCAATATTTTAGTTGTTTTCCTGCCGAAATCATGTTCATACCAGAAACTACATTTTGTACACTGACATGAATGTAGTAAGAAGTACAAGTATTCCAATGGTCGCAGTTCATTCACTCTTATTTGGTATATTTTTTCGTCTCAACACAGTTTTCTCTAAGAAAAAAATAGTTTCACCCTACAGAGGGACAGCGGCAGGGGGGATGGTGGGGGTTTGGCTGGTGGCCATGGGAGGGGATCCTAGGAGAGGACAAACAAGTACATGTAAGTGTACGGAAACGTGAGTGAACAGGTAGAAGTGTGATGTCTTGGATTAATGCTTTGGTGTGCAATAAAAGACAATACACACAACTTGGGCGTAAACGAGGGGCAGGGAATGTACTGGCAAGGCTCGGATAATATCCACCGCCGGTATGGACCACTGGATGAGGGGCCTCAGCAACTAGCCGAGGGGGTGCCTCATGCCTGTATTGCAAGGCGGGCATAGTTGCTGGCATAATGTCGTGGGGCCAAGTTAACCCAGTCCAGCAGAGTAACAATATGCCCCCTCCCTAACGGGGCTTCAGCACAGGGCTGAAGGGGTGCCGCAGGCAGCAATTCCCCGCCCATATTTTATTAAGGAGAACTATTGAATAGGTTACAGAAGCTCATAAGGAAAAAATAAAATAAAATACAAAAGAACCAGAAAGCAAACAGGGCGGGGGGGAGGGATTAAATTGCTCAACGGAAAAAACAGAACTAGTTGAGCTTTGGAAATGTCAAACTGAGAAGGCTCGCATGGCGCAATGGATGAAATAGCCAAATAAGGTAGTCGCGTGATGGGAAGTCACGCTCTCCTCCCAGGCGCTGCCCAGTATTTGCTTACCAGCATTAACATCTATTTTATTCTAAAATATCATTTAATGCTTTGGTGCGCAATAAAAGACAATGCACACAACTTGGGCGTAAACGAGGGGGCAGGGAATGTACTGGCAAGGCTCGGATAATACCCACCGCCGGTATGGACCACCGGATGAGGGGCCTCGGCAACTAGCCGAGGGGGTGCCTCATGCCTGTATTGCAAGGCGGGCATAGTTGCTGGCATAATGTCCTGGGGCCAAGTTAACCCAGTCCAGCAGAGTAACAATATGCCCCCTCCCTAACGGGGCTTCAGCACAGGGCTGAAGGGGTGCCGCAGGCAGCAATTCCCCGCCCAAAACGCCGAGATAAACGAGGAGTGCCCTGTGCGAAGCCCATTTAGTGGTTTTGCTCCCAATTTGACAGGGAGAAAAAATGACCCCATCTCCACGGAGTTGCAATAGCGAAAAGCAAACATTGCCTGCCCCAAAGGTGAAAGTAGAGAACCGACGAGTGGAGATAGGGGTCGAAAGTACGACATGAGCATAAAAAAAAAATAATAATAAAAATAAAAAAAAATAAAAAAAACCAAAGCCAATGGGCATCGCATAGAGACTTGAGGGGATAGGACCCTCACACAAAACAATTAACTGGAGGGGATAGGACCCTCGCACTAGACATTTGAATGGAGGGGATAGGACCCTCGCACAAAAAATTTGACTGGAAGGGATAGGACCCTCGCACTAAACATTTGACTGGAGGGGATACCCGTACGAAAATTCTGGGCGAGACGCGGGCGAGATTCGGGCCATAAAAAGTCTCGCTGATGAGCGATACAGAGCCTGACGATAATCAGGCTGACAGGAGCGATAAAAATTGAACGATAAATGAGCGAGAATGGAGCGGGACATTTGTATTACTCTGACATTTGGACGATATTCTGAGCGATAAACGGGCGAGATTCAGGTCCATAAAAAAACAAAAATCACGCTAATGAACAATACATTTTTATGGGCGTGACGTTAGTTTATGGCTTATAATTTCGGGTGTTACGAAAACTAAGACCTAAGACCTGGTCTTAGCTTTCGTAGTACGAAAACTACAACCCCGCTCTTAGTTTTAACTAAGACCCTTTGTTAATAGCGGTAATTACGGCAAAGAAACCCGGGAAAACTTACCGCTACTCAGAGATTTGGGCGCTGCATGTTGTTTCCTCACACGATTAAGTTTAAACAGACACAACGCCATGAGAAGCTTGAATGTTGTGCGACCTTGCGCGACAGAAAAAAAGTGGAATTTATTGGCACGGAAACTAAAGATAGGGTCTTTCGGAGAACGAGAAACTCTGTCTGTTAACCCTTTGGTCATAGCAAGAGTCCATGTTTTGGTTGTAACCACTAAAAATGTGATACACGCACTCTTCTGTCAGCACACATCCAGTTTCAAAACAAGTCCACAATTTAGCCGTAAGTCACGCAAACAGTAAACGGATGCCCGTAGATGGTCAATTTTATTATGATGCCTGATAGGGGACTGAATAGTTTTACATGTAAGACATAAGTAATTTTCTGTAAGTTTCTCCGTATTTATCTGACTCACAAGCTTATTTCTCAGCTTATTACAATGAGGATATGAAGTATCATCTGCCAGGGGGTGAGGGTACATCGCGCTATCCTGGTACTTTGACGCATTATTTATAAGAAACATTGAAATCAGTATAAACAGAAACAAAATAGGCCATAATTGAAACTATGCCTACTTTAATAGGGCCATTATAAATTATAAACTAGAAAATCCCCTGCCTGCCACTCCCCCCACCCCAATAGACAGTACCACTGTTTTTTGTTTGCGTGACTTACGGCGACATTGTGGACTTGTTTTGATACTGGGAGCAAAATTACAAATGTGTATCGACAAAATAATTCTTGTATCACATTTTTAGTGGTTACAACCAAAGGGTTAACAGACTGAGTTTATCCTTATTTGAAGGATACTATCTTTAGTTTCCGTGCCAATAAGTAAGCGAACGATCAAGGATCCGAGACCAACTACAGTAAACATGACCCTTGTCAATGATCATTGCGTGGACAGTCATGTAAGACAGAAACATGTTTCAGTTTAAGGTAACTTAAATAAAAAGAATGTACCAGCCTTTAGCATAGAACAAAATGCGACTGAAGTCATTCAAAGTGTCCATAATAAGGTAAGCATGTTAGTAGCCAGGTTTCCACAGTGATCTGTGATCAGATAGAGAGGTCGTTTCTAGTCGCGTTTCTCATTTATTTTAAATCTTCATACATTGTTTAAAATCTATTTCATAAAAGAGAAAATTGTTCCAGCAATATTAATTAGAGCAAATGAATGCTGTTTTGATCTGGTTGATTACTGTCCTAAATGGGAAGAAAAAGCTGTGCATCTGTGTAGAGATTCAGATGTTTGCACAGTTCAACTGAAACGCGCGCCAAAAGCGGTTACAAATATTTAATTATCGATAGCCAAAATTCAAACATTGTTCTTCCCTATTAAAGGTTTTCCGTCCAGCGACAAGCAATTCCTATCATTAAAAAATTATCCTCCGTTTTGGGCAAGCAGGATAATGCTGTCTTCAGGTAGCTACATGTAGATTGCTTCTCCCGAACGTGCTAAGCTATTTGAACTTACCTCTCCGGATGCGGGTGGGTATCACGCTAAATGTATCACTTGGAAAAAATATCCAGCCATATACGTATTTTAGCTCAAAATTCAGAGCGGTAAAAAATGGTTTGCTCACCTTTTACCCGGGGACGGACTACACGTACAGAAATGCAGCAAATAATATAATACATTAGAACGACAGCCAGAGTTAAGTAACTGATTTGCATTTTTGAGTACTCCCTGATCTATTTCTACTAAATTTTCTTATCGAATAACAAGTAGGGAGCACTTATGTATCGAATAACAAGTGAGCAGCCTGAGTTTCACCGATAATACAGCGTGACAAATGTCTCGTTACTGCGGCGTAAATGAATAACCTGGGGTTTCACTTTTTCTCGCTCACTCACGCCACACTATCGGCGATAATCGAACCAAACTAATGTCTGGCTCAGTCGCACAAGCGCGACAAAATGGTTGTCTCGCTTTGTCTCGCTCAGTTCTGGCCTTAAAAACAGCTTTATGGCCCGAATCGGGCCCGAATCTCGCTCAATCAGGCCACAAATTTTCGTACGGGTAGGACCCTCGCACTAAACATTTGACTGGAGGGGATAGGACCCTCGCAAAAAACATTCGACTGGAGGGGATAGGACCCTCGCACAAAACATTAGACTGGAGGGGATAGGACCCTCACACAAAACATTCAGCTGGAGGGGATAGGACCCTCGCACAACACATTTGGCTGGAGGGGATAGGACCCTCGTGCAAAACATTTCCGTCAAAATAGTCATTTCCAATAGTACTACATGAACTTGAGAGGGCAGAAAGCCTAAGGAAAGAGAATGTCACAGAAAGCCCTCAAGTGCCGAATGGGCCTTTTTCCTTTTTTGTTTTAAAGGAGAAACATGGCATTAAGCTTAGGATAGTGCTATCACCCATGCGATGGCTGGCATGTGGCTGAAAAGGGGATGAAAGGCAATCGTATCGAGGAGAAATGAGGGTGGGGGGAAGCAAACGCACACAGCAGGCTTCCAGGGGGATGCCAACATGATTGCTGTACCCATAGGTGAAAACACTATAGGTTCAGGACAATACAGGAAAATCTGAATTAAGTTATCCAAGGAACTGTCATAGATCATTACTGATTGTTAGAAAAATCCAAGTTTCAATGAGATACTCAAGTGCTTTCAAGGATTCCAGGGGGTTGTTAGCAGGAGGAGCAAGAGGCCAATGACTGAGGAACCTGACATATTGTTTCCTTTGGAGTCCTGATGTAAGCTTGGTATGTGTTAGGATTCCAGCGACCCAGAATTTGAAGAGCCAGTTGAAAATGCCAGTGATTCTGCCAGTTGTAGCAGCACCAATACTAAAGCTGTGAGAGGCAGAGGAGGAGCTGTCATTGTCACAGAGGTTTAAGAGAGACCATAAGTTGTTGGTGTGTGAAGTCTGGGTGAGATATGGTCCACAGGAGAAGCTGAAGAGTAGCTGGCCAGGGTCTTGAGTTGCAGTTTTGAGCATATAATCTTGCAGGGCAGACGATGCATAAAGGTCTGAGTTTGACCTTGCAAAACTGAGCCTGGCTGTCTCCCAGAAAGGGTCAGTTTTGGACTTTTAAATTGCAGTGTCAAATGAAGTAGGGTGAAGGATGTTGGGATGGAAAGAAATGTCTGTTCTAGCAAGGTGGGACTGAGGGTCGAAATTGCCATTGCAGGTAAATTTGCTGCTTCTTAAGAAGCCAAAAAATGAAAGGGTAAATGCAGCCCATAACATAAAGGAGTCAACATTTGGTAGACTTAAAAGGTTGTAACTTAGTATACTTAGATGCTATGGAGAACTGATGAGGTGATCAGGTGGCAAGCCTTCTTGCATTCCCATGGGAGAGCTTGATCCCCCTCAAACTTTTGTGAAGGACTGGCATAGCCAGAATGTCCAGGAGACAGCCAGACTCAATGTGAAGGTTGTCAAGTGCTGCCAGATAAACATAATCGTGCCGTAGGAGCCTGTATTGCACAGATGAGTAACAAAAGGGATCAGGGTGAACTTGTGAGCAGGTCGAACAGGGAGGGGGTATGGAAAGCTGATTAAAAATGAAGGGGCACTCCGTAGGCCAACGGGACGGGCTGTGTAGAGGTAGTAGTGGTTTTTCCGGGCCATTCCCTGGAGCTCCCTCAGGGGTGAATGGGGATTATTCTGGAGGCAGGTTACGGGGTCTGAAATTGCGCCTTCCTGGTTGCTAATGCAACTAAAAAATTGAGTACTGGCGACCAGAATTTCACAACTGGTCACCATTGTTAAGGTCAGATCTGTTTGCCAAGAGGTGTCTTACTTTTTATCCTGAGACTGTTTTGAAATAGAAATGAAGGAGTTTTTCCGTTAACAACCTCCATAACCTCACAAGCCGTTGTTTCTCATAAAATATGTATTGCAGGGGGAAAAACGACTCAGTAAAGAGATTCAAGGACTGGTGTGAGGAATGTACCACTATGGCGGATTGTGTTCGACAGGGTGTGACTAGTGTTTCCGTAGCTGAAATTTTCGACAAACTAGGGGGCAGATAGATTTCATTATTACATGTACATTCAAGGTCGGATACCTTTGCTCTCCAAAATGTGCGCTTTTGAAAGTGAAAAGATAATGCTTGACACATACACAAGACCATGCGGTCGTTGCTTTCTGGTATCCATAAAACAGGTCAAAATGTACTAGTTAATTTGGACCCTGGGTTAGATGTCTGTTTTAGAGGGGGAGGTTTGTGGCTGTTTTCCTACGAAAGTCAACATCATAGGAAGGCCATGCCAAGCCCGCAACTTCCTTTGAATGGTCGCTTGATAGGGGAACATCTCTACCGCCCTTTGGGGAAAAGAAGTGAGAAGTGCAGAACCAGGGGTGGATCCAGAGTAGTTCAAGTGACTTGCAGAAATCACTCAAATTTCTTCCAAACCTTATTTTTTTCAGCCCTTTATTGCAGTTCACGAGGTCAACTATCCTTCTTGTTTTAATTTTTTTGAGAAATATGACAAGAAAATCGCTCCCAATTGATCGACAGATAAACAGCTTACTTCAACAACAAATCAAAACAAATCGCGAAATTCTGAAATCCCTGTTCAAGACAATAATTTTTTGCGAAAGAAACAACATAGCCCTCAGAGGTCCACGAGATGATGATCCACAAAATGCCAGTCTTTCTGGAAACTTTCTGGCACTATTAGAATTTCGAATTGACAGCGGCGATCAAACACTGCAACGTCACTTGAAAACTGCACCCAGAAATGCGACATATTTCTTAAACCCGTCAAAACAAGATGATTACAACTGTGGGTGCTATCATAGTGAATAATTTGTCGCAGGAAATCAGGGGGAGCAATTATTTTTCTATTATGTCTGACGAAGCAGCTGACGTATCAAACAAAGAAAAAATCTTTCAGTGGTGATCAGATTTCTTGATTCAACCAAAACAGTCAGAGAAGGGTCTACCTTTGTGAGGATGGAACGACAGGAGCAGCTTTCAAAGATTTAATATAGCTGATTTAGGATTATCTATGGATGACTGTCGAGGCCAATGTTATGGTGCGGGAAAATGGCATTCGGAGAGCACCAAATTTCAAATTTTCTTGGGGGAGCATGCCCCCAAACCCCCCTAGTTTAGTTGGTGCAAATCACTCATGAAAAATCCTGGATCCACCCCTGAGAAAACCATACAGAAAATGCCGACAAGAATCGAGCTGGGCTTACTTTTTCCGAGAGGAGGGGGGAACTCTTTGTGGTTTACCGATAAAGGAAATGGAAAGCCCGGGAAGGTCGTTATCTGGAAGGCGCGAGTTTTCTGGCAGCACCGCGACAAACTCAACATACTCACCCTTTAATGTTGCGCGTTTAACTTTGGTTGGAACATGTGCTGATAACGGCGACTGTCCTTGAAAAATGGGGAAGGAATGTTGTTGCTGGCACTGGGATGGTTGAGAAGGCTGGCGATGAAGTCGAAGTCGTTGGTGAGTAGCAAATGGCATGGAGTTTGTCGAGGTAGCACAGATTGAGGCGGAGGCTCTTGAGGTTGGAGCAGGAACTGATTTGGCGGTAGATTCTTCGATTTTCGTCCCCGATGATGGAAATAAGAGTGGCTAACGTGGTTGGGGACGTGTCTGTGTGTGAAGCTCTTCTTGCTTGGACGCCATCTTGGAATAAAATTTGACCGTTTTGACCGCTGTTTCAAGCAGCGCATCGTCAGGGATGGTGACAATTGGTGGGTCTATATAGGATGAAACTTCCTCAGCAGAGGCACTTGAAGTAAAGGGGGTTCACGGTGGAGCGTGAACGTTTCTCTGCGGGTCAGATGGACGCTTGGTGTACGCGAGCTACAAGATGGTGCGGAAGGAACAACGGTGTGAAGCCGTCCAATAAATTGTTCCCGAGTTCCAGTAATAAATAAAAGGTTTGAGATAGCAAGGGGCGTAAAAACCGCGTTTGTGAGGTCAGCAAATTCCCCAGCAAAGATTAAATTGCTCAACGGAAAAAACAGAACTAGTTGAGCTTTGGAAATGTCAAACTGAGAAGGCTCGCATGGCGGGATGAATGAAATAGCCAAATAAGGTAGTCACGTGATGGGAAGTCACGCTCTCCTCCCAGGCGCTGCCCAGTATTTGCTTACCAGCATTAACATCTATTTTATTCTAAAATATCATCAAATAGAGAGGAAGAAAAGGAGAATTTTTTGCCATATTGTGTACTATTTTTCACAAGAGGAGGGCGAGGAAATAGATCAAGATGCAGGTTTTTCATGGGTTCTTGTCCTTAATTAAGTTAGAAGATAATGAGTGTTATTTTTCCATTGTGTGCACTTCACCGGAAAAGAATGCAAATATTGTGCTAGCTTTCAATGGATTGTATTTTGTTATCTTGTTTCTTGATAGGATTCCAGTATGGTCGCACAAAGTGCCTTGTTTCTTCAGCCTTCTACGTGAGATTTTATCTAGTTTCTCAGACTCAAAGGCTAACTTACAGAAAGTAAGTTTAAATCCTATTCCATAAGTATAACATTGCTTAATTCCAGTATAATAGAGTCTGGGTACAATTTGCCTGTTGTTCACATTTGCACATTTAGGGGATAACTTCAAGTGCGACAGAGTCTGTCCCAGACTTGTATGGTTTCAGTCTTAATTATCGAATAGAAAACAACGCATTGTTATATAGAGAACAATTGCTTAGACATGCATTCAACTTGTCTTGTGGAATACCTCAGGGAAGCTGTCTAGGTCCAGTTGTCCAGAATTTTTGCGCGGTTTACTGAATATGCGGGAAAAGCAGATCTTAACAAGTGATATTGAAATCCAAAAAGAAAATAGGGGGTAACCACGCATTTTTCGACGATAATTAATCAACAATATTTGTAAAAAGCTCTCTGAAAGATACATGGTAACCCCCAATTTTCTTTTTGGATACCAAGAGCACTTGCTAAGTTCAGCTTTATCCGAATAGTTTTGAGCCATTCAAAAATATTCCTGTATTAATAAGCACCGCCGATACGAAATCCGAGTGTCTCGAGATGCGAAGAAGGTATGCACAATAGCAATAGTAGGCACCATCCTTAAGAGACACTTAAAGACATTTTTATTTTAATAAAAAAGCATGACACTTAGTTATGCCCAGAATTTGATATATTTTATTTCTTACATTTACTTTTCTCTTTGATTGACTACTCTTAATTTTCTATATTTTATTGATCTTAACTGCATTTTCGTTTTACAATGTTAAGCGCTTTTGAATGTGTTATAAGAAGTGCTATATAAATTTATTATTATTATTATTATTATTATTATTAATTATAATTGTTATTATTATTATTGATTTTACTTTTCTTGGATCTGTGTTTGCTGCTTTGTTTAGATTGAGGAAATGGTGAGGAAGTGGCAGGTTTGTTTAGCAGTTTTTTTCTCGTTTTACGCAAATAACACAGCTTCAGTGAACTAATTCCAAATAAGGTTAACCTGTCATTTATTCAAACATTACAAGTATGTAATGTGGAGGCTAACTAGATGCTTAATTTGATCTTCAAACCTTTAGACCCAAATCATTTAAACCTCTGTTTGCATTCCCAACGTTGTAACTTTCTACTCTAGTTAGTTGTGAGGAAGTGCAGATTGTTATTCACACTCGGGTAGAAAGCGCTCAGACATAATGCAAACTGTTTCTTCTAAAGCGTTGTCAAACTACCCGGGGGGGGGGGGGGGGGGGGGGGGAGTACTTGATGTATCCCTGGTTGGGGAGGTGCGACGCGGCCCCTCATACCCTGACCCTGTTTAAGACAAATATCGCTGATTTTCCTACCCATTTTAAGACGGAATTCCGATTTTTGATACCCTGTTTAAGACTAATGCGGGTCAAACTAATGCAGTGCAGGAACAACAATTAGAGGAAAGAAGCTGTGATACGGTGTAAATGTGTTCAGTGGTAGTTCTCTTTTTGTTTGTTTTTAAAGCTGTCCCCATCTTGCGCTGAAAGCACATGGAGCAAACAGGAAGCTGATTGGGCCAAACTAGCTTACTCTTCTCTGATTTTTCTCTCAGGCAGCACAGGAGGTATGCATCTTTGTTAACTATTAAAGGCTTTAGCTCTACACGTTTGGTGAATCAAAACAAATTTGAGTATTCAAATGGACCAATCATACATGTAACGACAATTAAACGCTGAAGGCTATCAAAAAGACCAATCAAAAAGCAGAGCAAATTAATATTTGAATTGGGAAAAAAGGCAGGAAAAAGTATGAGCAATTCAATTTAATTTGCTTTTGATGGTCTTCGAGTGTGGCGCTAGATTTTTGTTCCAATCAAAAAGCGTGATAATGCAAACCAAAGCGATAGCGAAAATGTCGTCCATTCTACGTCGAAAACCACGGTGACCCTAACTTTTAACTTTCATCATTTAAGACATACACAAAGCAATGCTCGACTCAAGCTCCCACTCGCTATTCACACGCAGTTGTTTTCGTTTTCCCGACTATCTGGAAGCCTGGAACAGGGTACTCTGAAGGTTTGTCGCACCCCAAGGAATCGTTGGGCGGGACTCGTTCTGTTGTCGATTTTGATTCCATCATAAATCAGTAGTTGTGGGGGAATCTCGCTTCCGTAAACATACTTTTATTAATAACAGCACCGCAGCTAAACTACTATTCTGCAAAAGAACTGTATGAAGGCTATTGCGAAATCGGTTGAGGCCTTTTTAACACTTATGCTGTGTTTACACTTGGGCATTTACCAAGGTAAACGTTTACTGACTAAACCTTCGTACATTTGTACAGTGTTTATACTGGCTCAAATCGCCGAGGTAAACCTGTCATCAATCACGATTATGATCAAATCGAATTGGCGGCAAATTCTAAAATCCATGTATAAAGTGCATTATCTGCATCGAAGACCTCATAACTAGGCCACAGTACTGATGAGGCATCTGTGGAAGGAATTGTTGATTGTACGGCTGTTGTAACGGTTGTTGCAGTGCGAAGCCAACTTGAGAATACGTGGAATATGCATCTTCCCTGGGGAAATAATAGATGGAGAATAAATACAGAGAATCTACGGAATTGCAACAAAAAAGAGATTATAATAATACGAACAAATAAGCAATACAATGATGTTAACTTTACCTCTCGATTTGTTGGTTGTCATAGTGATTACTGTCTTTGTTTTTTTTTTTTTTTCCCATGACTCGTAAGTAGATCAAAAACAAACGTGAAAACCAAATTGCGAAAACTTGATCACCACGCACCGGTGGCTCAGTTGGTTGAGCATTGGGCTGTCATGCGGGAGGTCGTGAGTTCGACTCCGGCCGGACCAACACTCAGGGTCTTAAAATAACTGAGGCGAAAGTGCTGCCTTTGTAATTACATCTGCAAATGGTTAGGCTTTCAAGTCTTCTCGGATAAGGACTATACCTGGAGGTCCCGTCTCATAACCCTTGTTGTAAATTAAATAGTCTGGGACTTTAAAGAACCCACTCACTGTTCGATAAGAGTAGGGGACGTAGTCTCTTGTGTTGTGGTCTGACCTTATCTGGACAGGAGCATCTTGGACTTCCTTAAAAATTAATTGTAAACTGCGTAACAAGCAGTCTGGCTAAAGCCCCCACAAAGTATTGTAAATTAGTCCTGAAAAGCCCCGTTGGGTAGAGACTAATAGCCTAACGATTGTACGATTGTAACGATTGTATTCAAATGAGACTGACGCAATCTGGACACCACAGGATGTGAAATACCATGCGAGCGCATGCGGATATATTTGTCATCTCGACCTTGGTTGATAATGATAATGAACTTGTATAGCGCCGATACCAATATAGCTATTTTCATCAGCGCTTAAAACATAAAACTACATAAAACCTACTAAAACACATTAATAAAATTATGAAAAAGCTTTCTGAAATAAAAATGTCTTGAGTGTCTTTTAAAAGATGCTACTGAGGGGCTACTCCTGATCGCATAGGGCAGTAAATTCCATAGTTGAGGAGCAGCAACAGTAAAAGATCGATCTCCTAAAGTTGTTAAGGTCTTAAATTTCACAGGGTTTAGTAGCAGTCCATCACAGTCCGAGCGTAACTTGTATTTACATGCTTCTTTAAGATTAATAAGTTCTTGGAGATAAAAAGGCGCTAAGCCATTGATATCCTTATACGTTAACAGTAATATCTTAAAGTCAATTCGAAATTTAACTGGCAGCCAGTGCAGATTATACAGCAGCGGTCGTACATGGCAGTACTTGGATTCCTGAAAAATTACCTAGCTGCAGCATTTTGGACCCTCTACAGCTTATTAAGCTGATAGGTTGGCAGGCTATAGAGCCGGCTGTTGCAATAATGCGACAAATGCGTGAATAAGCGTCTCAGTGGACCGCTTAGAAAGATATTTCCTAATTCTTCTTGTATATTATACAAGTAATAAGAAGCATTTGAGCAAATATTATTTACATGAGAATTTATTGAAAGAGTCGAGTGTAACCATGTCCCCAGATTCTTAACTACCCCTTTTGGTCTAATTACACTGTCTCCAATTACAATATGATCAATGTTAACCTTGGCTAATTGTTGCTTGCTACCTATCATTAGAAATTCTGTTTTATCATCATTGAGAAGTAGTTTATCATTGGTCATCCAATTGCGTATATCATCCACACAATGCTGAATAGCAGTGACAGCCTCAAATTGCCCAATGCTCTTATTTGGACTAAAGGACACATACAGCTATGTGTCGTCAGCGTAGCAGTGAACCGTAGGGAGGTGCGCCTTGATAATGTCAAACAATTTGCTTGCATAAATCATGAAAAGCAATGGTCCGAGGCAAGAGCCCTGCAGTACTCCAAAGTCCAAATTCAAATTCTGAGATAAATTGCCTTGGACCATAACACACTGGGATCCTCCACTTAGGTAGGAACTAAACCATTCAAGTGCCATCCCAAATTGGTTACCGACCTAAACCCTTCCTGATCACAGGGTTAATCGAAATTTTGCCTTGGTAAACTTTCTATTGTCTCGGGCTGCGTTTACCATGGTATCCCTTGGCGTTTGCACATGGAAACTCCAACACCTCGGTAGAACGCTCAAGTCTAAACACGGCATTAGTCGAGGAAAAGGAAAGGAAAGGAAAGGAACTTTCAATGTCTAATCTTCTAGCGCTGTAGAGCACTAATCGGGGACACTGTAAATTGAAATTAACAAGTTAACATAAATCAAATCAAGTTTTGGTTTTGAGGAGAGGGGAAAACCGGAGAACCCGGAGAAAAACCTTTCGGTGCAGAGTAGAGAACCAACAAACTTAACCCACATACAATGCCGAGTCTGGGAATCGAACCCGGGCCACATTGGTGGGAGGCGAGTGCTCTCACAATTGCGCCATCCCTGCACAGGCAGGGATAACTAGACGTAAAAGACGAGGGTCTGCAAAGGCTCACAATCACCTTACAGGCATTGCGTGCCGTGGAACAATTTTCTTATATGAAGATCCCACCAAAGCTGAAATTCATCCAATTAGATCGCTACGATAAGCAATGCGAATTTACATAACAAAAACAAACGGTCGAAAAGCCTGTCGGTTGAAGGTAAGCCTTTAACAGTTTCTTATTTTCTTGCCAGAGACCCCGGCTAATTTTGTCCCCTTTGTGGATTTTAAAGAGAGACCCCAACATTGGAAGTGGATAGGTATGTGTTATGGTTTGTGCACGAGCAGTACTTGTGGAAGTCGTGTGGTTTTGTGCATGGTTTACTGATTTTTATTCCGGCCCAGATTTCAGTGAAACTGTATATATATATATATATATATATATATATATATATATATAAATATATATATTTTTTTTTTTTTTTTTTTTTTAATGAGAACCATTTTCCCAAAAAAAGTTCAGGCTGAGATTAGCCAGAATTTGAAGAACATGCTAAGAACTTACCAAGACTGAGAGTGAGGCTGACGTAGCACTTATGACCAGAAATGCTTCTAATTAGATGCATGCCTAATCTTGACATCCAACTCAAAGTGTCCCTTAAAGTCTAAGCATGTGCTACCTGTTTCCAACAATAAGGTGAGGGTAAAGAATAGCGCTATTTTGTAGGGTTAGGATAAATGCAGATGTTTATCCTTACTTGAGGACCTTGAGGGGAAGAGCAAGGGGACACTTAAAGCGCTTTCCATTTGAGAGAACTGACCGGCCAGACCGGCCATTTGTAAGGAATAACTCTACAACGCCTGCAATATAACACACTTCGAGGATAATATATACTCCTCCGGAACAATGCGAGGGATTATATCGTGCATGTGTTCCTTCAAATTGTTGCATTTTCTTTGCAAAATGACGGGTCTGGCCGGCCAGTTCTGACAAAAGGAAAGGGTCCTTAGTCACGCTTACTGAATCTGAGTGCAAACAATTACACGTATCTTTGGAGTCATCTCAGTCCGTTTCATGCTCAACCACGTTGAGACTAATTAGTGTGCGCATCTAGGCAATCACACTTATGTTGAGTGCCTTATGCTGCCTAACAATGATCTAACAGATATTTAATACATGTGTATCCAAACTCATTTCTCATTGCTGGAGGCAGTGTGGCCCAGTGGTTACATGTAGGGCGTTTGCCTTGAAATCCAGATATCCCAGGTTTAAGAGCCTCTCTGACCACTCGTTGAATTTGATCCTGATAGTCCCTTTCAACTTTCCAGCTGCACTAGCTAACTGGTTTGCCTCCGGCCGGTTGGGATTCTTAACAGTTGTTGTTGCTGGTGTGTTCCGTCGTTTTATTAACTGTGTTTCATTGGCCCTGAAAAGCCCCTATGGGTAGCGGCCAATTAAGTATGTGTTTTATTGTATTGTATTGCTGAGTCTCAATGCATTCATCTCTCCTATTGCTCATATACTGTAAGTGCAAGAATCACTTTCCCTTTCGTCATCTCTCCTGTTGTTCATTCCCTAGGCTCTCAAAGAGACTCCGATGCTCAGTTAGAGCCATTATGTGAAGACTGGCTTCGAATCAAAGGAGAAATAACAAACAAAAAGGTATGATGCAATTCAACAACGTTGCTCACTTAGGTGGTTGGTTGGTGCATCTCAGATATGCTTTGAGGTTAGCTTGCAATACTGCGTAGGATACAAAAGTATTTCAGCTG
>NC_090895.1:16827129-16829629 GCF_036669925.1 Montipora capricornis | reverse complement strand
GGACATGATGTTTGCAATCGCAAAAAAGTCTATTGGACCTCCCTCTCCCCCATACCAATGTTGATAATTTAGGGTACATGTGCAAACCTTTGGCCGTTTCTAAACCAACATTTGATTAGTGGGAGTTGGGGAAAGTGTGGAGAAATTAATATTTTATCACACAGACAAATACTAAGGGAATGAGCATTTTATAGTGATGTGTTTCATTTTCCAAATGAGTTTCGATCTCGGGAATGAAGGAACTAAAATTGTTGCAGACATGTTTCAGCAGAAACTTCAGCCTTCGTCAGTGAAAGTGTTGCATGATCATGCAAACTGAATATGAATATCTGATAAATGTTAATGGGGACAACGTGTAACACTTGCTCTCGAGAGGTGCTATACACTCTTAAACATCCTTCCCACGCGAACAAAAATCCAAAGCACTCTGACTTCCTTAAAAGGGAACCTCCAATCTGGCAACTGAGTCATTTTAAGCCGAACGAAATTATGTGTCGAATCTAATGTGTTTGAATTTATCGGAAAAAAATGAATTCCAGAATCACTTATTTTTTCTTTCAAATTTCTCATAAAGTTCCCGAATTGTATCGTTTTTCTTCAGCCCAGGTTGTCCAACCAGTAAGCCAGGTTTTAGTGCTTTATTCAGAGTTTACATTTTCATTATTTACCTTAAGTTCTTGCAGTTCTGTTACCATGGGAACTGTAATTTTTACATGCAGGTATTTCGAATTTAGCTGAAATATTACTGGTCTTAGCCAGTTGCAATTACATTTCAGAAATTTCTCAGCCTGTAGTATAAATTTGATAATACACGGGTCAGTAGATGAGTATATGCTATTTAAAGAATCGTAAAGCGATGCCATGATTGTTTGTTTTCACTGTCAATTCTTATTTGCGTTGGCAGGTCTGCGAGCTTTTAAAGGATTCTCAGTTTCTTAATCCTAATTCATCCGACCCTCAGGT
This sequence comes from Montipora capricornis, assembly GCF_036669925.1. Taxonomy (NCBI): domain Eukaryota; kingdom Metazoa; phylum Cnidaria; class Anthozoa; order Scleractinia; family Acroporidae; genus Montipora; species Montipora capricornis. The sequence continues at coordinate 16,828,666 of NC_090895.1, read as the reverse complement.
TAGTAGAATTCGCCACTTATGTCCAGAAATGCACATAATTCAATATCCGCCTAATTTTGAGACTCTACACAAAGTGTCCTTTTCGGTCTAAGCGTTTGCTACCTATATTTCTTGCAATGAGGTTAGTGTAAGGGTTAGCATCATTTTGAGGATAAAAACAGCTGGTTACAGTATCTTTACTTGTACTCGGAGGCCCGTAGATTTTCCTAGATAAGTCAGGAAGAGGAAAGGACCTCTGCCAGCTGCCTTGACTCTCTTTGGTTTGCCGCTTATTCACCGAAATGGATAAATGAGGCCAGTTTAAAACCAGTGAAAGCAATTGGGCCATGTTAGAAATAATATTGCTGATCAAATAGGTGCCCATAGTTCATTGTTGACATCCTTCATATGTAACAGTAACAGCTATAGATGCCAGAGCGGATTTTCTTGTGAGCATTGGGCGATGGGTGTGACTCTGTGAGTCGTTTGACACTGATCATCTTGCAGCAAGACAAATGAAAGAAAAATTGGAATGGGAGCTCCTCGACTTTGTTGCATGATCACACTGTACCTTTTATCCAACATTTAAGTCAATATTTTCCTCTAAGATGCTCTGCAACTTATCGCGAAGGTCGGTGTGATGTTTTGGGTTAAATGTGCATCCTTTGCTGACTAACGACTACCGCCCAAATCTTTTTGCAGCTTGTGTTTCAAACGTCACCTTTTGAAATAAGCGTTTTTGGAGCACCTAAAATACTTGCCAATACCTTCGTGGCATTTGCCGTAATTAAGACTTGGACTTCGCTTTTGTCCCGCGCACACAACAACTTCACAGCTGCATACTTGTATCGGTTTTCTGTGAAAGCGAGCCTGGATGAGGGTCGCTACATTTAAAGTCAAAGCGGCCGGCAAAGGTCCCTTCTTCCTTCTGACGTATCTAAGAATATCAAAGGGGCCTCTGCTCACAGATGACCGGAGTTTGGGGAGACACTTTGTGATGTTGTTTGTATTCCCAGGCACAAGTGATGCCACAGGCACTCCAAGCTCAGTGTGAGGGAAAGCCAACATAGCCGACAAAAATATAAAGATTTGTATGGAAATGTCAATAAAAGATTCTCAATCAAAAACCCTTACCTTACTGCCATTGTGGGTCGCTTCCTTCACGTTCACATTCGATGTGATTTGAGCCATTTTTTGATTCCTCGCTTGTCAACGATATTATAAAATCCCAAGGCTGCACACTCCATTCTGGGGAGATTATCAAATTGAGTCAAGTATTCCCGGATAAAATTTTCCCATGGTTACAATTCAACATCAGAATTATCTGACAAAGCATGTTTTTGACGTTTGTCAACAAGAAGGAGGCGTGACTGTGATTGGACGAGTGAGACAATGTATTCATGGAGAGAAAAGCAAGGGGACTTTTCGTGAGACATATTAAAATGGACATACCAGCAATTAACCATGCAAACTCTAGACATCATTCGTTTGAAGCCTATACTTCCTTGTTGGCCATTACAATATCTGGTCATGTAACCTTTTGATCCCCATTGTGTAC
>NC_090895.1:16814629-16822129 GCF_036669925.1 Montipora capricornis | reverse complement strand
CAGAAAGGCACGCAATCGCAAGAATAACAAGTATAACAAATCTGCAAAAAAACATAACGAAAATAACAATTATAGCAAGAATAACAAAACAAGGGAGCGACATTGGCAAATATAACAAATCACTGAAAGAGAGAAGAAAAATACCGAAAATAACAATTACAGTGAGGTATAAAATTCTCACCAAGTCATTAGAGTTAGGCTAGTGCAATGTGTAGCGATTACTTATTCTTGCTTTCATTGCAGATCAACCTCCAATAACAGTGCCTCCGAGAATACAGCACTCCGCTGACCCAAGTCTTGCTGACTCACCCAGCCGAAAAATCACCAGTGCCTTGAATACGCATACAAGTGTGCTGAATACCGCTGACGAGTCTGTTACCGGGAGCCCGGTGCAGGTGTCAGCTCATGCTGGAGTTGGAGATGATTCTTTTGGTGAGGTGGAAAAATCACGGGAAGAAATCTTGAGTAGTGATGAGGATAGTTCAGATGGAAGCAGTGCAAGTGAACATGAAAGCGAAAGTGGAAGTGCAGGCAGCAGCAGCGACGGTGAAACGGAAGATAAAATGCATCACCAAGGGGGAGGGAAGACTCTGCCAGGTTTGTAATTTTGCAGTTGCGCAAATACACTGAGTTTTAAATATTAAAAACAGTTCTCTCGCACCGCCAGGAAACCGTTTGCTGCAAGCTGTACAATAGGGTACTTAGCTTTTGTCTATCTCGCCCCTTTTCTGGCCTTTTTCTCTCGTTCTCTCTCGTTCTCTCGTTCTTTTTCTTTCTTTCTTTTTTTTTTTTTCTGATGAATGAAGAGTTTGGTTTACAAAACTGAAAAAAGAAGTTCACTTTTCCATTCAGGGTAAATTTAAGTCAATATTCCCTCAAAAGCTAACATCCGGTAAAATGGCAGGAAATGAAACAGTCTTTCAACAGCCAATCAAATGTGCCCTTCTTTTTTGGATTTGACCAGAGTCTCTTTTTCCCGACCGCTGGTCAAGGGAACGATGACTCTGGTAACCAAAATGTGTCTCATTTAATTCTGTTGTATGTTTAGGTGAGGACCAAATGTTTGCAGTAGCCAAAGATCAAGAGGACAGTGAAATGATGGACCACGGAGGTAATGGCAACAGTTAGCAAACAAGCGATTGAGCTCCTGCGTTTTCCATGAATTGCGTTCAAACGTTTGAAGAGAAAGCGAAGGGAGAGAGCAGCAACTTAACCGTGACCATAGCTATGCAAAATCTCAATCTTTTTGGCTTTTCTGGATTTTTACCATAATGCATCGCGCTTTCGTCCAGAAAGTACTGCACAGCAACCAGAATGCATTGCTCCATGCATGTGCCTCGCTGCGAGCAAGAGTCACAAACACGATGACGAGCGACCATCGGTCTCGTAATTGTAAATATAATGAAACTTGTGCCCTCTATTGTACTCCGGCTTGTCTTCTAAGTTCAGATGAATTCCTGGCAATCTCGATCTGTCAAAACTTGCACATGGGTCATTTGATCACAATCAATCACGCATACTGTGACCTATAACCTAAACAGCATTACCGGATTTCCTTTGTGAATGTAGCTTGGTGCAGTGAGAAAAAAACTGCAAGTTTCCTGGCGTCCTTCTTCAGCAACTGCACATGAACCGGGCATCATTGTCAACAATGCAAACACTTTGTTAACTTGGGCATTTTGACTTTGTTTGTCTACATTTTCATCGAGTGCTTTGACTTTCTTTGCTGATGTTTTCAATATTTAGGAAAACCAGATGAATCGTTCTCGATCAATGATTGTTGCTCAACATACTTCAAGCCAATAGGATCATTTGTTTCCCCTCGCCGTGCTATGTGAGATCTTTGTAGTCAATCTCAAATGGAACATGTTTTATTGCCCAGGTTATTGTCGCTATGTTATAAAACAGTTGGTTCATGGTTTCAGCTGTGCGTCTATCGAGTTGTGCATGCACATGGAAGATTGCTAAGCACTCAAAAAGCTAGAGTCGCGCGACGCGACTCTTACCCTTCTTTCGTGCTTAGCAACCTCCCGTTTGCATCCATAACTCGATAAACGCACGCTAACCGTGAACCAATTGTTAAATCTACCTGTGTCGGTGAAAGTGGTGGATATTTACCTCCATTTCGGTAAATGATAGTTAAATATTATGGCTTTCCTCGCCTTAATCCCACCCCCCTCCCCTCCCCCAAGAAAAAACAGTGTTGAGACATTTGCCAATCTTCCTAAACAACATTTTTTTTTTTCTGGGTGGGGAGGGTGAAGGGGGCATAGTAGGCTATCTTTTCAAGTGGTGGTCTAGAACTTCAAAAACGGGGAAAGTCTCAACTCTTATTGTCCGCGAATGTAGCTCCAGGGTCCAGACCCAATGCTAACTCAGTCTGGTCAAGATTTGAACGCAGGCTACGTTTATGGAAAGACGAGCATTCTTGCCACTGCACGACATAAGGCATTCTCTGGTTCATAGCTTCATTTCGAATGAAGCAGTCGCTGGGAATAACGGAATCCTTATTATTTTTGCAGTGTATGGTGAAGAAGACAGTGGAGGCCACATCCAGGGAAAAGAGCGAAAGTATAGCGGTGAAACAAGCAGCGAGCAAGGTAAATTGTTATAATTGACATTGTTTGTTTCCTTGTCGAGTATAATGTCTGTTTGAACGAAGCATCGTTCTCTGGCGGGTCTTAATGCAACCATTTTGAACCAGAATTTGAACGAAGGTGACGCTGCGTGCACAAGCAGCCGAGAATGGTTCACAGTGGCAATTTAACCCTTAAGCCCCAAAGGGCCGCCCATTGACAAGTAAAATCGTCTGGTGTTAGAGAGTACAATCGATAAGTTGCTTTATTGTCAGTTTTGGAGTGGACCTTGCCGTTGTTAATGATGTGATAGAGAACATGTGAAATTTCATATAAATTATTAGAACTTAGAATCACATACCATTCCCCAAACGGCCTTTTCGCGCCCTGCTCGCGCTAATGTGTACGGCCCTCACACGGGGATTTTCCCAGTAGTTTTACAATAAAAGCGCGCACGGGGCCGTGTGGGTCATGTGATAAAGATCCTCATTATCTTTTATTCTTATCGTTATCGTTGTCGTTAGTGTTATTATTATCGATCACGCATTCACGTATTACTGGATATAATGCAAACTTTCAAGTGACCAGCTCCCAGTCATGGCTTGATAGAAAGCGCAGCGTAGTCGCACGGTTTGAGTCCCGTTCATGGCTGGATTTTTCATGCTTCTTTGCAACTGGTCAAGTTTTTTTTTTCTCTCTCAAGAGAAATTCAAGTTGAGCGAAACACATTTTTTTTTTTAAGTGGAATTTAGTTTTACATGTAAACGCTTACCGTTCAAAGTTTACTGAACAATCAGCAAGCCGATCGCTCAAAGAAATGATGCCATATAGTAAACTTACTAAGCTCACTTGCTCTGGACCGTACTTGGGAATATTGGCCACCTTAAAATTTTCCACTGAGTTATGAAGGCAGCTATGAATCCGGTCCAGAGATAGATGGCTTCTTTCATGCCATGGTGACTTATTAAGGCCTGGGCAAACGCTCGCAACATTTCAACGCAACATTGTTGCATGATGTTGCGACATGTGTTGAATGGACTGGCCAAACGCACGCAACATATTGCAACAGGGTGGCCAAACGTACGCAACATGTTGTGTCCAACAATGTTGCAAGATATTGCTTTGAAATGTTGCGAGCGTTTGGCCAGGCCTTTACGTTGCATCAGTGAGTGCGTCGTGTTAAGCAATTATTGGCATTTTACATGGTATCATAACTTTGCCGTTACATGGAACAGTTGGATAGATTCATTCCTTCCAAAAGGTACAGTTTGTTCAAACTGTTTAAACTGGTTCGAACCTAATAATTAGGTTTCTTCATATATGTACACTTGCCATTTTTAATGTTGTTGTTTCCGTTTGTTATATTTCAGGGTCAGGGAGTGATAGCGACTTTAGTAATGTGGACTAGATAACTTTTCTTAAGGTCGACTGGAGCTTTCTCAGCGAATTAAATACTTGAGTAGGTAATAAACAAAACTGCAGGCTGAAGAACTGAAGTTGACCAACGCTCCGCTGCAGAAAATCTTCAAAAGCTATAGAGTCACTGTTATCTTCTAACTGAGAGGAAAAAAGATTATTCAAAAATGATAAAATTGACTCTAGAATGTTTTGACTCGAACAGCGGAATCGTTGATTGCTTGACTGCTCGCGCTTCGGCATGTTTAAATATTTTCTCCATTTCACGGACTCAAATAGCTTGTACACAACTCATACTGGTAAAAATGCGTAGAATCAACCACTCTTTAATCGAGAAGACCTTACGACATTGAACGGTAAATTTTCCTTCACAAACCAGGACAGTAAATCTTTGATCGCTGTAACTCAATCCAAAGCCTGTAAGTTCATCATGCACGTTATCCTGATTACCCGGTATGCACCGTTTTGCCGAAAGAGTCAATAAAAAGTTGAAATAAATAGTAATAATGGTATGTCTTGACAATTCAAGTTAAAACAATTTCAGGTCTAGAACTGGCACTGGAGGCCACTTGGGGGGAAAAGAGCGAACGTATGGCGGTAAAATGAGCGGCAAACAAGATAACGTGTTCCTAATAGAACTTTTTTGCAGATACGGCAGCCGTTTTGATTTCTTTTGTTTCAAATAGCTATTATGGGATGCCCAGGGGGCAAGTACATATTAATTTGCCCCCTTAGCATCCCATAATGTCTTTCGAAACCAGAGAAATCAAAATGGGTGCCGTATCTGCAAAAAGGTTTATTGGCACTGGAGCGGCTTTCCCTTTCCTCGAGGAGCGTTTTCCGTTGGTTTAGACAAATATCTATGCCATTATAGAATTCATGCCAATATGACTTGCACACTCATTCCTTGACGCTATACGCAAATAGAGAGTCAAATCAAGTATATCGCGATTATTCCACCTTGCACACTTTGTACAATACGGGCAAACTTTCTTGTAACTGGTCTGGTTCGAACGGTTTTAAAGTAAACATAGAAAAGGAATGCTTCGTTGTTGCATGCGCATGTTGTCAAAACGCAGAATTTAGTAAGTTTACGTAGTTGTTTTGTGGAGTGCGGCAAGGAAATGTACTTAAATGTATGCCGCACCTGCAGCACGTTTATTTTTCCTTTTTTAACCAATAATATTTTTTGCTTTGTAGTGAAGGTGTTGCTGTAGCCTTCTTTGCTCCTGAAACGTCTTAATGCGTGCCATACGCGTACGTGCCAATAATTCTCTTGCATCGTGGCGTTGACGAACGACAGCGCCCAAAAACATTAAAATGATTGGCTAAAAGAGGAAAACTACGCGTACGGCACGCATTTTTGCACATATTTTTCCGGCTGTCTGTACAACAACCACGTAAAATCACAAAATGTTAGGTTTTAAGGACAATATAAGTGTACAGATTTGAACCTTTTATTCTCTATTTCTACTCTGTAACCGTTCGTACACAATCGATTTTTAGGATAATTTCCCAAAAGGGGAACAACGTGAACGATACGGAATAATCGTGAAAGACTTAAGATAGTTCAAAGTTATATTTCGAGGTGACGCTTTGTCGACGTCGCTGTCGTAGGACTTAAAGTCCCTAACTTCTCTAAAAAGGAACTTCATAATAAACGAATAATTATAGAAAAGGAAAATGGTGTAAATTTGGGTGCTTTATTCCATTGTTCCATCTGTTGGGTAGTCTTATATGTGCTTTTACTCGGGCTTTCCTGGGGAAACCTTCCCTCCATGGTGAAATTTCGGTTTCGGCTTCGGCTTCGGCGACGTTAACCGAATCGTACACATGGCATGGCTGTTCAATGGCTGATTTATCCTTTATAACGCATGTGGGAAGTTTAAGCCAACGAGCATGCATGGCATTCAAAGAATGACGTCGTTGAAAGTAAGCACATATACAATGTCTAATACGCTCGCGGTAGGCCCACAATAAAAGATGTCGAGCGTTTTCGGAATGGGCGAGCTTTACGAGAGATCGCTTTACGAGTGAACATAACGAGAATCATGTGATATCAATGAAGCTATCAAACAGAGAAACCACGTAATCATGCATGATCCTATATTTCGAAGGGATCGTGAACCCAGTGAAGAGTAACAATACAAAGTTCGGAACGTCTAGATCTGAGAAGGAAGAACAAGAAGGTTAGAGAATTTGACCATAGACACTAAATCCAGCAATTGCGTCCAACGTCAGGAGAACGCAATTTCTAATATTGGGAATCCTGTGCATAACGTGACTTTTTTTTTCGTTCGCTCTTTACTGCGTTACTGCGCAGGTAACGCGACTGTAATATGTCACGTATTACTTCGAGCATTAGTGAAGTTGAGGTTTTAAAACCTTTGCAAAAACCGTGGACGATAAGTCTTGCACAGCGTTGGATCAGAGAAGATCGTGATCAGTCAAAATTGATTTAAAATATTTATGAAAGTCAAGTAGACTACTGCACGACTGATATTCGCGAGGTTTTATCAGTCGTGCACTAGTCTACTTGACTCCATACAAATTTTTCAAGCATCAGTTAAATAAAATGGCGACAAAACACCGAGGAAAAAATTCCAGGCCGGCAAAAGAATGGCACATGTATTTCCGAATCATCATGAAACTTCAAAGAGAAGTGAGCGGGAGGATGGAAAAGCTCTGGAAAAGGTAGCTGATCGAGTAGACTAGTGGCTGAAAGTTTGGAAAACTCGAGGACGAACCGTTGCGTTAATTTAATGGGGCTGTTCCTTTTTAATGTTTTTATTACCCTACGAACTGAAGTTCAAAGTGAATGCATGTTTTTAAAGTTCTTTTCCTTTACTTTCGTGAAAATTGAGCAGTATTTCGTCCTCGTCGCTTGAATAGTGCGGACCTGCGTGGAAACAATCAGCGATTGAATTTCACAAGAAAACACACTTCAGAGGATGAGCATGACGGCAATGGAGAGATATTATACAAAACACCAACCAAATGAAGATGACCCCTGCTTAAAACTTCGTTGCTATGCTCGAGAAAGGTTTTTTTTTTTCGGTAAAAACCTTTCATCTCTTCAACGATCGATCCTTCCTTGGGTTCCAGTCCTTGCCCGACAGGTCACGCAAAAGCGTGACAAACGAACTTTTCCGAGAGCTTTGCAAAATCATATCGATTTTACTCGTTCAGATCATCGGTGACCCCTATTTTTTAAATCATGAATCACTTACTTTACTTACTATCTACAAAATACGATGAAATGAAAAAATTCTCACCGTAAGAAGTTATCTTTTTTTAACATTTTCTTTCCTCATGCCATTGCATTCCAGTATTGGTTGCAACGGATAGAGCTTACGAAAACGCTCGTCGAGGATGAACTCTACTGTTTACCACATCCCTAGCGGCATACAATTATCTAAAAATCTCACTCCTAAAAACCTATGCACGGAAACTTTCACTCCAACAGTTTATTTTTATGATTTTCGATGGATGAGCAGATGAGCCTACA
>NC_090895.1:16804629-16809629 GCF_036669925.1 Montipora capricornis | reverse complement strand
AACGTAAGGTTTCGATGGCTTATATATTCAAAAGAAAAGTCATTTTATCTGTCATATGGTAAGCACTGGAGTCGCAATTACAAAGTGCACGCATGCGCCCTGGCGAAGGTAACATACATGCATGCATAAAACTATATTTCATCTCGAATTTCAGAATAATATCTTCGAGACATTACAGCTAACATACATAATGTATACAGATACATAACTAAATATTAAATAATATTTAAAGATATATTAATCAAAACGAAAAGCCGCTGTACAAAATCCGGCCCTGGATTAGTTTAAAACCAGTAAACCGAGAGGTACAGGAAAAATCAAGTAGCGCATTTCGAAACGTACTTAGTTAATACGTAAGAAAAAGAACTAAGACCATAACTGGTTGTTCTAGGTTTATGGAGGGACAGAATGTAATTTCCACGAAGATCATGCATAAGAAGAGAACGGGAGAGAAAACGTATTTTTCATATATGCAGGACAAGCCTTTTCTTTCATTAACTACTTTTATACGATAATATGAGGAAATTTTGAATGCGCTTATTGCATAGAGATGTAGAGTTTGACTTAAGTGGTACGTAAGAGGACAGGTAATCGCAAATATAAATCTCATTACTCTCTTATTTACATTATACCGTTTCTTTGACAAGAAAGTACTAAAGGCCAGGCCGAATTTCCTATGATAAAAAGTCTACGTTAACAGCAAGCACCTTGGCTACTCCTCAGTATCCGCCTAGAAATCTCCTTCCCGCTACTTTTTCCTCATATGATGAGGTCCAGTCTCCGCTTGCCTCCTTCATGCCCAAAAGGAATTCTGGGTAATTCGGCCGTTCCATGACAAGGGAAGACCCCCGATTCTCATTTCATAGATTTTCTTACGAGTGTGGAGCCACCTAGTCCTACAGCAAAATACAGCATCGATTAAAGTTTTTAGCTTTCAAAGCTTGCTCAAATTGTATCGGTAGGTCCTGGAATTCGCCCACAGAAAGGCCAGAGAGACGACTTCACTGGAGCTGTGAACCACCATGTTTACAACACAGCAATTTAGGCGTTCCAGTCTGCATGAAATCATCTCTCACCTCTGTCTCGAGAAGATCCGACACGCACGGTTCTTACGTTTTGTTTATGCCCCTGTAGAATCAACCGAAATCTCAACTCCTTGTCAAAAGTTTACCAGCATCTTAATATTTTTGGTAGGCTACAATACTCGTCACATTTGTTGGAACACCCATCGCCGTTTCCCCCTTCCTGAATGGGGGGAAGGGGGATGTGGTATAAGCTACGATCTTGTAACACGATGATTCTGACCATTCGCTAAGTTTTCCAACTAAATATGTCTAGTATTGTAGCTTTGAAATTCAAAGAAAAAAAAAGATTTGATATTTTGATTATAGTACTGCTTTGAGTAGTAAATAACACTTATCACAGAATTAGCATAAAATAGATATGGTCAAGGTTTTCCCCGGTCAAGTTACTGGGGTTTCTACTGGTTCTTTGCCGCATAGCTACAATGTCAAGTTGCATATAGCGAATCGGATAAACATTGGACTACGAATGGACCAACCGCACTCTGTGTCTTGAAATAACTGAATTCGAAGAGAAAGTGCTTCGTTTGTAATTTCATCTGCAAATGGTTCGACTTTGAATGAACCTCTTTAGCTTGTACGTTTTGTTTTCCCGTTTCAGATCACGGCGTCTTATGCACGTCCATATGAATGCATAAATTCCCTTGGGCTCATCACGCTGTCTGAAATGGGAAAACAAAACGTACGAGCTAAAAAGAGGTCCATTCTTCGGACAAAGGCGTAGTCTGTATGCAGCCACCCCAGGCCACCGTAGGCCCCTAGAATGACCCTCTGCGGGCCCGTAGGCAGGCTTTTTTTGTGGGAGGGTGCTATCCAATGAGGAGACGGACCAAACGAGCACCGAAGGCGCGAGCCCTTAGGTGAGTCCAGGGGCATGATGCCCAGGAAAATTTTGAAAATTAAGTTGTCTGAGACCGCATTTTGTGCGTTTTGAGGACAGTATGATATGAAAGCAGCCAGCCAAAGGTGCAGAGACTACCTCCACAGTTTGTGGGAGAGTTCGGGCGCACCCGTCGCAGCTCCCTTCGGGCATGCTGTACTCGTTCGGCCATTAAAGAACTTACGCACTTTTCGTAAAGAAAAGTGTTAGGGTTAATTTTAAATGAGAAGAATATACACTATGTTAGTTTGTTGTGTCAGGTTTGATGTTCCTTCTCCCTTGAAATTTGTTGTTTTCTTTTGTAGAATAATATGCAACCCCTCAGAATTGTTGTTTTAAGGGGCTAGGGCACGCAAAAGGATGTAATTTCATGACAACCAAAATGCCCAAAAAGTACAATGAAAAATTCAAATAACCACTTAAAACTGTTGCACAATCGTGAAACGAACTGCAACAAAAAGAAAGTGAAGCATTGATAAAAACCCAAATGAACAAGATTGAAAGGGGTTGCAGTTGGGTAATCTTGAAAAAACTCCGGCCCGACGTTTTTCAAGTTTATGGCAACTCGACTGAACAATCGAGTCGTGTAACGATAATTTTATCAGTAGAGGAATTGCACACAACCATTTTCATGTTTAACTAAAGATTTCTCCTAAACTCCCTAAAATAACGTGACATAGCTCCTTTAATTTAATACAGCCTTCCTTACTTGGGCTGCAAAAAAAAGGTATGCAGTTCATATAATCTATTTGTACTTTTCCTCATTCCAAAAATCCTTACATAAAATTCAATTACGTTTTTGTCATGGCCTTCCTCTTTCACCATTAGTTTGCGTGATCCGTTACGGATGTGTTGCGCACTTGTCACACCAACAATGCATCCGATACTGGAGAATAAAGAAGAGTTTTGTAGCTTTCTATTAAGGTTACGCTAGATTTTACCAGTTGGCAACCATTTGACAATCGTTTGTTGGTGTCATATTCATTTTGAAAGAAGGCGTGACCTCAGGGTATTTATACCACCGTATTCTCTGATTTCGTTATTTTCACAAAAAGATATATATTTGTGTGGTTTACGCCCATCGTGTTTCATTTTCGTCGGCAAGGAACTAATCAAGCATTTTAAAGTTTCGACAGATGACTTTGAAAAAAATTGTGCATTTTGTATTTTTGATCATTAATTTTAAAATAAAAACGTTTTTAACTTAGTGTTAAGACAAGGAGCTAAGAGTAAGGTGCGCGTGACTTTATCAGGTCCGATTTCCACGAGCATCGCCACATCATGGCCTTTGTCTCCTCGGGCACAAAATAATCGTGCGGGTGTGAGACTGAGTTGAAAAAAGGTTAGAAAGTTTGGACGATTATTAAAGCGTAAAGCATGGTAGGATTTGGAAAAAACGAGAGGAGGGCGCTCTCGTCGACGAATAAGATTATACTGAAGGCAGTAACTGTGAAAAGTCATATTTATAAAGGGAAACTCCACTGTTTTAACAAAAAGCCCCTAAAATGTTCCATGTGTACTTATTAGAAGATCTGTAACAAAAAATGCATTACCCAGTGAAATAACTTTTTATCGTCTTCCAAAGATCGGCCGCAACGCTTCCTGTTGTCGCCATCTTGAATGTCGCGCAGTGCAAGTTGGGTATTGATGACATTTCGTTGTTGCTTCACTAAGTCTCCTTGCTATAATGGAGAAGATGCAGGTTCTTCCTTCAGGGATCAGTTGGAATCAGAATACTCATCAAGCAAAGAAAGAAGGGAAAGTCAACACGAAGCCAAGGGAGCAATTCTTTGCTTGCAAATTTAGGCACTCACAATCGCCTTTCGGCGTTTGTGATCGTACCGTTACTCCGGCTGAGGTGGAATTTTTTCGGAACAATCGTCCCCCCGATAGCTTGAATCGACGCACGTCTGTCATCTTTCGGAAAAAATGGACACTTCTGCCAGCATCTTTTCTGGTGTTCGCTTGCATTCTACAACGAAAGTGTTTCAATATCTAGAATTGTCTAGAGTTTCCTTACCTCTTCTTGTTGTTCAAGAACGTTCTAGAAACGAAGTTGTCAATTTCTGTAATTAAGTTAATGGTCACGAGTTCGCTATTAGTAGCCTGTTTGCATGAGACTGTTCTTGTCCAGACGTTTCGGGGTTAAGCGAGCGAGCTCAAGTTTAAGCGAGATGTTCTAGTTAACGTTTTTGTTATTGCATCGAAGTTGTTCTTATGGTAAACTTCTCAACTGGAGTGATTAAATCTGGTGTGGTTGTTTCGTGATTTGATCTCCTCTATCAGTCTTGAAACAACCGACGAAAACAAAACTGAAACAGATTTTGACTCAAAAGTTCCCGCGAACCGGACCCACCAAAACGTCATCAAAACCCAACTTGCATTGCGCGACATTCAAGATGGCGCAACCGGGAAGCGTTGAAGCCGATTTTTTGGAAGACGACAAAAAATTATATCACCAGGTAAGGCATTTTTTTCGTAACAGATCTTCTAACTAGTACAATTGGAACATTTGGGGGATATTTGTTAAAAGAATGGAGGTTCCTTTAAATAATGACGTGAAACCGAAAGAGGAAGTAGTCTATGGTATTAAGTTGCATCTCTCTGAACTCTTCTTCTTCTTCTTCTTCTTCTTCTTTACTGTCATCCGCTATTTTCCATATGTTGCAATTTAAGGGTAGGTTTTGCGTATATCACACAATTTTGCAGTCTAGACTGTTGGTCCAATATCGTTCAAAGCTTAGCACAGGCGGCTTGTAATCATTCGATTTCTCCCGTCGCTTTACGTAAACACCGTTTGGCCAGAATGAATCGAGGAATGAAGCTTTGTAGGACAAAATTATGATGCACCAGATTGATTGAAGAAATCGTTCTGCTCACAAGTACAAAAAATAACTGATATCTGAGGTCTTATTGAGAAATTGCAAGAAAAATCAAACAAACAGGTTGGTTCTCGGCAGTCTTAGCTTCCTTCCCCATTATTTATAATTAATTTATGAGGTTATCCTGCAATATTTTTGCTTCATCGTGTTGAACTC
>NC_090895.1:16782129-16784629 GCF_036669925.1 Montipora capricornis | reverse complement strand
GGGGTTTCACCTGGAAAAAAAATTCCTGCACAAGAAGTGCGCGAAAAAAAAATTCGTACCAGCTGAAAATCCCCCCTTCCCCCATCACTTTTCTAATGGTCCGTCCCTAAACGTCTTTTTGTACGGGGAGTGGAGGGGGGTGGGGGGGAGAGCGGCGGGTATTTGCTGAAACAGTAGCCCTATCCGAAAATTTTGTTCAGCCCTTTTTCCACACCAAAAGATAGTCCGGCTTTTCCCAAGGCCTTGGTAACACCCTTAACGGCAGGTCACATTAGGGGCAGGGTGGACAAAATGCTGCCACCGCGCTGAGCACGGTATTTTCGATTTGCTTTGCTTAAATTTAACTAAACGCCTTGGCCAGCTTTTTTTTTTTGCACACGATTAATTTGCGTGGCTGTAACCATTATCTCGCCTCCACGACCAATTTGATCGGGTTTTTGAAAGTAAACAGCACTTTTTCCCCCATAAGCCTTTTGAAAGTTTTCTTCCAGAGAAGTTAAACTTAAATGTGTCGTAGGACGTCTTATACTTTTTTTTTTACACGGGAGCAAGGTCATTTGCAATCTGTTGTAGCACAAACTCTTTTTGGTTACGAAAAATGGCGTATACGCGGTGTAGTCTTGCGCATTGGCAGCTTTATTTCACCTGAAGGAAAAATTATGGCTATTTGAGTCGTCAGTCATGCTCTGAGGTTTCTCAAATCAAAGTAAATAATGGGGTAAAATTCGCAGTTTGGAGCTGGACGCCGCTGTCGTAGTTGTTAGCCCTGTAGCGAAAATCGATCATGTCATGAAAAATGCGTTCCTTAAACTCTTCTTCATATTCAATGCTGGGGTAAAAGTCAGCCCCGTACTGAAGGCCGTCAATGTTAAACGTGTCAAATTGGTACGGTTTGTGACCCGTGCTATTGTTCCCGCGGTCTGCTGAAAAAGGAAAACCATGTGTTGTGGGTTTTTGACGCCAGCACTTAATCTCCAATCTCCGCTGGTGTCACGTTGAGAAGGGCTGGTGTGGATGCTCTTTCAAATGTGTCCTCTCCACGGGTTTCAGACAGTTTTCTGTCACCCATTTTTCACCTTCGCCGGCACATCTCAACTTTGGCACGTACAACTCAAACTTGTGGACGACAACCTGGAAGATCATTTCAACATCAGACTGAAGACTGATGTCGCTTTCAAGCTGCATCGGCGGCAGGAGGCGTTCTTACAGCTCCTCAAAAAAGAAATACCAGTGGAGAGGGATTATGGTTTTCACGGTTTGACGCTCGTTTGAGAGCAGCTCTGGAGCATTTGTGCCCCGGATGGTTGCATCATCCCTTGTAACAGCGGTGTTGACTGAATCCAAATACCAAAAGGCACTGTTTGCAATGCTTTTTTTTTAAAATTAAAATGGCTTTGTGAGTCTTGCTGGCCTCGTAAAGCTTTTTTCCGTTTCCGTTAACAACAAGCTCATTGATAAGCGAAAAGGAGCCGTTAACGGCAGCCATCTCACTGTTAGCACCCATGGCAGCCCCGTTTGCTGTCGCTTCAAAGGTGTAGTAGTTTACCTGAATGTACGCATTGTACCAGTCGTAAAAATTGTCGCCATCTGGAACCCAAAACTAAGACCGCTTTTGGGTTGTGGCATATTGTTGCCAGGGAGTTCCAATGGTGTACTAAGTTTGAAGCGAATGAAATCTTCTCGTTCAAGAAAGCGCTGCTTTCGAAACATGGTGTGTATATTAAAAAATAATAATAATAATAATAAAGTTGGTTGGCAAGGATGCGGTTAACAAGACCGTCGAGTTTGGGGAGAGCATTTTAGGAGCCTTTTGAGATGTGGCGGCGGGAGCATGTTTAAGCATGCATGAGTAAGCATGAGTAAGATCGTGGAGTTAGGAGAGAGCTTTGCTGCAGCCTTTAGAGGTGCGACGGTGTGTGGGGGGGGGGGGGGGGGGGAAGGGGGGGAAGGGTGGTTAGGGTTTAGGGTTCGACATCAGTCTTCAGTCTGATGTTGAAATGATCTTTCAGGGTAAAGACCCTGCCTGGTGGGTTGTCGTCCTCAATTTTGAGTTGTACGTGCCAAAGTTGACATGTACCGGCGAAGGTGAAAAATGGGTAACAGAAAACTTTCTTAAACCCGTGAAGAGGACGTATTTGGAAGAAAGCATCCACACCAGCCCTTGTCAACGTGACACCAGCGGAGACTGGAGATTAAGCGCTGGCGTCAAAAACCCACAACACGTGATTTTCTATTTTCAGCAGACCCGCGGGAACAATAGCGCGGGTCACAATCCATACAAATTTTACACGTTAACATTGACGGCGACCACAGCGCCAAACGTTCCACCTGTCGCCCTCAGTACGGGGCTTCTCAACGCCCTTTGAAATTATGCCCTAGCCTTTTTCAGCCACTTTCTGCGTAACTTTTTGTGTGACTTTTTCGGCAGCTTTGACCTGCTAGTCCTTTTATTTATTTTTATTTTTTGCCTTGTCTTAAACGATTTTACTCAAAACCGTTA
>NC_090895.1:16749629-16774629 GCF_036669925.1 Montipora capricornis | reverse complement strand
TGTCAAAACCGATGGTTATAATTGAGCCCGCTGTACCATGAAAAACCAAGATGGCGGCGAGATCTGGTATATTATGCTTGGGTTCGAGACTGTATCGTAGCAACATGCAGCGCATATTCAATAAAGACCTTACTCGATTCATGCAGAGCCTTTCTCGAGAACGCCAAAATCGAGCAAGCAAAAGAAAGGCTCTGCTAGCAGAGTGACGTGCAGCAAAAGCAGATTCAAAAGGCAACCTTTTGGTTGTTTCTCCTCTAATTCACTCGAATAGATATCCGTAGAACATCTACCAGATGACGTCGAATAATAATTTAATGCAGAAACCAGCAATTTCTGAATCGTTGATTTCTTCGAAGTTCTTCGATATCAGCACTCTCGAGTATAGTCATCCAAACTTCTGCGCGACGCCATTTTTTTCTTAGTATACAACTGGGAGGCATGCGTACAAATTGCAAAATAATCAAAACTACATTCAAATAATATATAAATTGAGTTCGGAACGGCAGTAGCGCAACGTTTCAAACCATGCCGAACCAGTGCAGTGTAGCACGACAGTCCCTGTCGAATTTAATTGTCGTGTTGAACAAAATTCAAGTTGCCGAACTCGATGGTTTCAAACGTCGCGCTACTGCCGTGCCAACGTCGAATTTAATTCCTGAATTTAGTTCGACACGGCGGGAGCGCAACGTTTGAAACTGGCCTAAGAGTTAAATACTTGAGTATGGGGATTATAGCAGAGCGCACAAGGAGTGGGTAAGTTGTTAAAGTTCTCGTGAATTGTGGATAATTCTGGTTTCCGGATTCTGGATTCCGGATTCCGGCTTTCAGTGCTTCCGGTCACAGGGAAATACGGCATCAAGGACGGCACATGTGATCGAGTACATTTGTTCTCACTTAGAAAGCGTCGGTTGTCAACATTTACTCTTTACAGAAGATATTATGGTAAGAATAACTTTGTTATGATGTATTTAAGCACAACTTTTCGAGCAGTGTGATACCTTTTCTGACTCAGTTCAAGAACTTGAAAACGAAATTCTTTTACAAACAACAAATAATTAACCGCAGAGATATCTCTGATTAAACAAATTATTTTCAAACTTAACCTGCAAATAAGCGTTCATCCTTGAGTGGTGTCTTTTTCTTTAATGCTAGAGGCCACTCTAAATATTGTTTAATCAAAATCAGAAAAATGTCTGCGATCGTTGTTATCGCGTCTACATGAAATATTACAAAATTTTCTGACACCCACGAATGGTTTAAAAATGCACTGGCGAAAAATCTTTTTGTATCCGACTGATCACCATTGTAATTGCTTTGTATAATTAGGCCATTTTATGATAAACAACTTGTAGAAAATCACTAAAAACGTGTTATTTTTGATGTGGTGTTTGAATGTTATGATTTCGGCAAAGATCATAAGGTCATATTTTGGTTGCAAGTGTCATTTACGCTCTCTAAACTCTACGTTTAGTTTACCCCAAAATTTTATTTCACAGAATCACAGAAAAGACATTACTTATTCCAACGGTTATAGTCTTAATTGCCAAAGCAATGTACCAGGTTCGACTTTTTGCACGTGAATTTAGTCAAATTGGACCGTGAGAAAATAGTTGCAAAGTAGTTAATTTCATAAATTTGTCACAAATTCTAGCTTTTGCCAAATTTAAATTAGATAACAGTAAATAACGTGGGAAGACCTTTACTAAATTAAAATAAATTTATTGTGTATGTTAACGTATTTTCTTTTCCAGGCGATGAGCCGAAAAGAGCAGTACTTTTCGGGTAGTTTACCTTCTCAAAGGACGCTCAGAGTAGAAAAGTTTCTTCTAGGGAAAAAGATTTATTGTAGCTAACTAAAAATTATATTTTTGTAATAGGTTACAGAAGACCTTTATTGTGACAAAGTTTAAGAAATTTCGATTTTTCTATGTTGCATGACTGTGGGCGATATTTATGGTCTAGCGCTCTTAAAAATCCTTTGCCCAAGCTAAACTTTGCCTATTTTGAATGTCCACTTTAATGAAATCTGAATAAAGACACATGGTGAAAGTCGTCCTTCTATTTGGCCTGACGATTGTAAGAATAAATCAGAATATTATTCTTTTGACTTTTGTTGCTCTTTTAAATTTATATATTCAATGTTTATTGAATGCCGGAGAGTCATTCAAAAAAGTTTTGATATTACAGCTTTTCCTACATTTATAGTTTTGTTACACCAGTCGAGAGAACATGGGGCAGTTTTGACTCTTACAGGGCTCATTTATTGACCCTAGCGCTAAAAACGGATTTGATCTAATTTCGCAGAAATAAAAGTTCTTTGAAGAAAAAAAATTGCGTATCGTTTGTATACTTACTTACGGCTACCAATATACAAAAGAAGAGAAAATAGTTGTGCCGCCGTATGTTTGATTTTGTACGGATTCCGTCTTAAGTTCCCTAGTTCGGGTCTTCAACATGAAATGCATTTCCTTAGCATACGACATACCCGGGAAACCAAAAGAAATGGGAGACTAGATAGAGTCACTAGTTTAAAATACTAACCAACTGGTAGCAATCCAGGCATTTGTAAAAGGGGAAAAGCGACCTACTCGTCACTTTACCTTTTATGGCAAATCGCTTAGTTATCACAGTTTTCCACTGGTAGACTGTAGCGCGCAGTGCACCTAGTGAGCATTGAGGGAGCAAGCTGCATAATTTCTCCGTCCTCTTTGCGTAAACTAAAGAAAGAAGTATGAATTTGTGGCAATTTATGCCATCGGTCTTTAATAACCTTACCGCTCATCTAGGACATCTTGTGGCCGTTGTGTGGGTGAATTGAGGCTGATTTAATGCAGGACCATAACAGATTTAGCTGCAAAAATGAGCTTTGTTCTTTATAATTTCACGTCGGTTTACTCTACGTATGATTGACTGATAAATGCTTCAGATTTCTAACTTGGTCGCGAATGAATTCTCCTTCTCTTTTAACGAATCGCATTACTCAGAACAAATCGGCTCCAGCACTTCCATTCCTTCACAAATTCGCGAGAGAAAGAAACATGCATTAGGATTAATTTGACTTGTAATCGCTTGAAAATAGCTCTATCGGTCGTGATTGGTTAGGACGCCCGCGAGTCAAACAATGGGAAAGGAATGTGGCGCTCTGTTTAGCAGGCGTTTGTGAGGAGGATGTTAAATGCGAGTCCCCTAAAAATGACTGCGTGGAAGGGTTCCCGTGTTTTGGACTGTCATGCTTTATCACTTATGGGGGTGTAGGGGGTCTTGAGGGTGTAGGGATGGCGCAGTGGTGAGAGCACTCGCCTCCCACTAATGTGGCCCGGGTTCGATTCCTTGACTCGGCGTCATATGTGGGTTGAGTTTGTTGGTTCTCTACTCTGCACCGAGAGGTTTTCTCCGAGTACTCCGGTTTCCCCTTGTTCGGGCCAGAACCCGCTGTTGAAGAGCATCACGACCCCTGTGAGATTACACTTGTAATGTGGCCACCCTACTGTGGACATTTGTTGTGTTAATATTATGGGGTACCAGAACATGTGCTATTCGCTCGAAGAATTGTAGTCATTCGAGGTCGGATTTGAGGAAGATTTGGCAAAGCAAAGCACTAAGCAGAAGAGTAAACATCGAGATAAACAAATACAGGATTGAATATGGCAGACAACTGTGCATCGTCTCAGTCAGCGGAGGAAATTGTGAGTGAAATGTCTCTTTTCCTAGTCAAAGCTGAAATACAAAAAAAGAGGACTACCAGCGAAAGGAAAGAAATCAGTCCTCATCGATCGACTTATCGTTGCTATAAAACAAGAAGAATCTAAGCCTTCGTGTTCACAAAACAAAAATAAGAAATCGACTAATACTGTCCCTAAACAAGCCTTGCCATTTGACAACGGGCCTACTGCAGCAACTGGTGAACATTTGTCACCGCAGTCTTCCAATCATCAGTTAAGTAAAATTCAGTTGTTAAGAAGAAGAGAAATGATCGTTAAGATAGACATCGATGATGTGGTATAAGTAATACTTGAGACGAGCAAAAGTTCCAGCAACAACGTCGTAAGAATGGAAAATCGTGTTCAAAAGTTGAACGGTTACATGGAGAGTTGCAGTGACGTAAGAGATGAGATCATTGCACTTATTACCGGGTTGCCAGTATGGCAAACCCAGTCGGAATCTGGGTTTCATTTCATCTTTACTGGGTTGCCAGTAGGCAAACCCAGTTGGAATCTGTGTTTAATTTCGTCGTTTTTTTTTTTTTTTTTTTCCCGTGTCGGTAAAAGTCTTGCCTGTCACTCCCCTGGTAAGTGGTGTCTTTGTGCATAGAGCCTTCTGGGCGTATTTTCTTAGGATCGAGAGGGTAGTGGGAAATGCGTAGATTTCTCTGGTAGACACAGTAGAACGATTAACTTAACCAGCAATGGCGTCGAAAGTCATGTAACGCGAATGGCGTTTTAGTGGATCTTTGAACAAAATATACCCTTATGAAGCTCAATAATGGCAAGCGAATTGGATACTGAACAAGACAGGAGCTCGAATGTTAAAAGCGACGAGTGTTGGCCTTCGACAACAATCTGTCGCCCGTCGAGCCGTAATCAACGTGAGCTGTCTTCCTAAAATTTTGCCAAGTGTGGTGTTTTGTACAACACTGAAACCAAATGAACAGTTCTCTGGTAACTCAGTATGGGTTCAACAAAGACAGAGAAGGAATCCATATAGTGGATCTGTTATCTCAGTTGTCTGGCTATTTGTATTTACCTGTTCTCAACTCTGCACAGTCTTCCGGTAACAATTGGAAATTGCACTAATAAGTCATTGACGTGAATGGCGTTTTAGTGGATCTTCATGGAGCTCGGAATGCATCGTCAATTGGATCAGCAAGGCAACGCTGAAAAATAAATATTTGGATTTTGAGCGACGAGTAATGGTCTTCGACAACAATTTCATTTTTCGCCTTTGGATATCAAGTGAGCTTTGTTTCTAATATTTTACTAACTTGGTATCATATAAAATACGGAAATCAAATAGCAATTTTTTTATGGATTTAACAAATTAACAGTGAAGGAATCGAACGCCTACAAGAATGCATCACAGTGTTTACTCATGTCGCATCTTAGTTGTCTGACAATTTACATTTACCGGTATTTTGTACTCAACTCTGCAAAGGTGTAAAATATTTGGAAATGTGACAGTGAAGAATTATTTGAACGAACGTTGTTGTCACTTTTGTGCTTCATTATTTACGGTCAAGGTTCCGAGTCGAAAAGGGTTTGATGTGAACTGTCAAAACTGTACATGTATTTAATTGCATCTCTTGTTTGCACGCACGCAATTGAAATAGGAAGGTTTTTTGCCTCTAATAGTAAATATGTTGTTTGTTTCAATTAAGTTTTCGCTGGAAAAGGATTTTGCCGAGATATTTCCACTCTTTGTGAACTTTAATCTCATGTTGTGTAATTTTTGAGCTTAACAAATTTGCATACCTGGGTTGAAATGTGATACGGGAGCATTTTTGTGGTGTAGTGTCACAAAAATAAACAGGTCTGTTGGAAGCTTGCTTAAGTTTCAACAAAATGAGCCCCAAAATCGGCAAAAAATGTGACACTGATGAATAATACAGTAGCTGCTATCCCCAAAACGATGGAATTACCTGGGAATAAATAACCTCGTCTTGGAGAGTAAAGTTTTGACTGTCAACCTGAAGAGTTGGGCGATTGTGATCTTTGTGTTGAGTTCGCACATTACTTGTCAAACTTTATAATACTTGAAAGAAAAAGAAAACTAACAAAAACAAAAACCCGGTATCTTGCCATCATTTGACACAGATGCTTCACTGTTTCGCGAGTAACTTGAACACGCCGCGGTAACTTCATCAGAGTCTTAAGGTACAATCGTAGAATCGGAAGAATCGGAGAATCGGAGAGTGAATTTTGGAGAATCTTAAGGAAGAATCGGAGAATCGGAGAGTGAATTCTGCTTTCTGAAACATCTTTTTAACATAAAGTCTTACGGTAAAATCATCTTAAAGGGCTTAACTTTAGTGACCTTCTACATTACAAAGCTGACGGATGCTCAGAGTGCACGATTAAACTTGTGGTAGAAAGAGGTTGTGAGGGATCTTGGAAATGATCAACATGTCAGCCCAGAAGCCAATGTTTCTCGATTCCCTTTTATTTTCTTCAGTCTTTCTGGGTTCAGTACTTTGCTAGTAACCACATGTCTTCTCAGGGGGCTATTTAACTAAGACTTCTACCATGGCACTACAATATACAATACCAAAACAATATCGTCTACTGTTAAACCTACATATTACGCCAAGACAACTTAAATCTCCTGGAAGACAAACGCAGCTCGGTTGACAATATGGAATAAAGCGCTGTGTTACTTCAGTACCACACGTAAGCAATGCGTGTCAATTTTTTTTAGAGAGGACAGGAATTTCTTCTTTCTGACAAATGATTAATTAATAGGCCGGTAGCCAGATTTTTAACCTCAGAAAAGTATCTGTTTCGTCGTACGAACGTGTGAGGACCTGTGAGCCAAAGGGCCTCTGCTGGTATGACTTCTGGGTGACCCCTTAAATGTTCTTAATGACCCCCCAACTTGAAAAAAATTGCCTAGCCTGGAACGCTGCACGTACCACAGGCAACCCAGTGTACCCTCACGCAGGGTCTAGTTTTTTTTTTTCCGTGTCGGGAAAAGTCTTGCCTGTTACTACCCTGCTAAGTAGTGTCTTTGTGCATACAGTCTTCTCTGCGTATTTCGTTAGGTTTGAGGGGGCTGGGGTAATACGTAGATTTCCCTGGTGCACACAGGAGAACATTTAATTATTAAACCGGCAATGTCGTCGAAAGTAGTGGCAATGCGGATGGCGTTTTAGTGCATCTTTAAACCAAATATACCCTTATGAAGCTCAAGAATGGAACGTCACTTGGAAAAATAAGACAGGGGTGAAAAATAAATGTCTGGAATCATAAAAGCGAGGAGTAATGGACTTCGACAACAACTATCGCCCGTCGAGCCGAAATCGAAGTGAGCTGTATTTCTAATATCTTACCAAGTGTGCTGTTATTTAGAACACTGAAACCAAATGGAAAATTCTCTGGTAACGTATGGGTTCAACAAAGACAGAGAAGGAATCGAACACCTTAAGTGAATCAGTGATCTCTGTTCTCTGCACAGCCCTCAGGTAAAAATAATATGAAATGTGACAGCCAAGAATTTTTTGAAAGAAAGATTGCCTCTAATAGCAAATATGTTGTTTGTTTCAAAAAATATTTCGCTGGAAAAGGTGGCCTTTATGAATTCATCATGTTTTGTAATATGCGAGCTTAACTGGATAGTTTTTATGGCAATAGTAAAGCATTTTCGTGTCAAAATGAGGTTGGCGTCTTTCTGTTCTGTTAACTTAATTAAATATACCATGCCTGATGATTTCCACTCTCAAAATTACCTTTAGAACCTACTTTTTGCGTAGAATAAGCATTTAGAATGATGTTCTTGTCTTCTGTGGTGATACTTGACGATTCGGGAACATTTTGTGAAAAAATATTTATAACAGGTCACACGCGTAACTTGATCGCCCGATTATGCATAACATCCACTTGACCTTTTGACATCCCATTGAGAAAAACTCATAAAATATTCACAGACCGGTCGATTTCTCTGAAAGGGTGATTGCTAACCAATAGAGAAATATTTTCACAATAACTAAAGGTTCCTTGTTAAGCATGGAAATTCGACGAAGCGGTAAATGCTACTAAATTTGTTACGTGCGTTGCTATTTTTGTGTTTTGACAGATTTTGACAGAATATTAAATTCTGAAAAAATATCTACGGAATACGGATAGATCGTTAAAAAATCTTTATTTTTAGCGGTTATTTGAACATAAAAGATGGAACGCTTGACGAGAAATAATATTTTTGTTGATGTTTGAAAGAAGAAAAATTTCGCTGGAATCAGGACGCGGGGAAATTGAGTTAACAAATTTGCATACGTGCGTTGAAATGTGATACGCTAGGAGACAGGAATTCTCTGACAAGTGATTTTGTCATTGTAGTGTAAAATGACGTTTATTTGGTAAGGCAACAATATTTCTTTAACTTCCTGGTTAATTCAATATATTGCTACCACTTAACTAGTGCGAAGATTGTTTACATGAAACTCACGCTTTTTGCGAATTTTGAGTGTCATGAAATTACACCATTTGCGTGACAATATATCCCTTTACTCTAACACAAAAACATTCAGATAGTAACAAACTTCATATTTATTAACCATTTCTTCTGGTTTTGTGCTTGTTAGCATTGTGATTTGCGATAATTCGCAAGTCTGTTTTTTGTATCTCATAGATGTTCGGCTCATCCTCGGTGTAAAAACCTGTGAAGCTCGCAGATGACGTAACACAAAGGAAAACAAAAGAGCCAAAAAAACATCAAACAATAACGTAACCCTACCACGAGCTAACAAAACAAAAAAAGATTTTTCACAGGTTTTTACACCGAGGTAAACCCAGATGTTCAGATTTTCAATTACATCGCCGCTCAACCTCGCGATTGAGTAAATAGTTCATCCTGAAATAGATACGTTTCTCAGGAACCCAACAAAGAAGGCTTCCTGTCCCGACAGATGGAATGTAATAATCACTTAAATATTACAACAAAATTTAAAAAAACCAAGGACGGAAGTTTCTTGGCTAAAAAGTACGTTGTTTTACTCTGAAAACAACGAACGATTAACATTCCTTCCCGTAGTTCATTCAGTCGACACAAGGTGATCACGTGCACCTTTACTCAAGAGCGTGTTTGTTATCTTTAAACTGAATTTATTACCAAAGCTTAAAAAACTAAAATACCTCAAAATGGGACAGGATATTACAAAATAATTAAAGGTGTGAACGTGTGCGCCAAAGGGCCTCTCCTGGCGCGATATGTGGGTGACCCTCAAATGGTCTTAGTGACCCCCCACTTGAAAAGATTAATTAGAACCCTGCAGTTCAATACAACCCAGTTCAGTGAACTGGTCAAAACTACTAAACTCGAACAGGACACATCTTTGGGGTAGGGGGGTTCTCAAAGACACCACCTATCTTCGAACGTATCTCGTGAACATTACCGACAACATTTTATTGGCTTTTAAATTTGAGTTGACAAAGGAATATTCAGCCTATTTATATCCTATTTGAAAATCAATATGGTTTCAGAGCTAAGTATAGTACAGACCATGCAATTCTTTGCATAATTGGTAAAATTCAGAAAGCAATTGATGACCGAAGCTATTCCTGTGGTATATTCCTCGACTTTACTAAAGCATTTGACACCGTCAATCATCAGATTTTGATTAATAAATTAGAGTATTATGGTTTATCTCTTACCTCAGTGACCGACAACAAGTTGTTACTGTTAATAATGCAACATCCTCTAAATGCAATGTAAGTTGTGGAATCCCACAGGGATCAGTACTTGGTCCACTGTTTTCACTGTTGTTCAGATATCTTCGATTTTCATCTTTTTGCAGATGATGCAAATTTGTTTTATAAAAGCAAAAGTCTTTCCATACTAGAAACAAACATAAATGTTGAATTAAATAATATTCACATATGGCTCTGTGCTAATAAGCTTTCACTCAATATATAAAAGTCAAATTTTGTGATTTTCCATCCACCTCAAAAGAGGTTACAATCTCATAACTTCAGTCTGGCTCTAAATAATAAGCAACTTAAGCGAGAGTTCTGTATTAGGTATTCTGGGCATTCTAATTGATTCAAACTTAAACTGGAAGGACCAGGTTGAAGGTATTGTCAAGAAAATTAGAAGAAGGATTGGTATCCTTTCTAAACTCCGGTATTATGTTGACCTAGATATTTTATTATTAAGCTTACATTATGCCCTTATATATCCTTTTTTGACCTATGGAATAATTATCTGGGGAAATACCTGTAAGACCACTCTTCAGCCAATTTTCATTCTACAAAAAAAAAAAGCAATGCAAATACTTACTTTCTCTAGATTCGATGAGCACTCTAGTCCCTTGTTAAATCTCTCGAAATTATAAAATTTTTGGACCTAGTAATTTTTTATTTAGCAATCTTTATGACTGTATCGATATCATAACCAATTACTACCACCTGTCTTTATTTCTTTTTTCACTAAAATAACAGAGATCCATAACTGACTATAATACAAAGCTTGCTGCAAAACAGTCTTATTATCTCCCAAAAGCAAGAGCAAATTACGGAATATTAAATACCAGATTCCAAGCCCCATCAGTTTGGAATTCCAATGACAAAGATATTTTAAAATCATCTCCATTGTCTTTGTTTAAAAAGAAAATGAAACAGCAATTTATCAAAGATTACTAGACATCTATACATCGATTTTGTAATTTTAAGATAAGAAATAAAAAATACTCTTTTGAAATGTAAGAATTTTAGTCGCTTTAATATACTGGTAGTTTACTTAACTCTATTTATCTCTATTTTTGTGTGTATCTATGTTTGTTTGTTCTTGTGTCCCTGACCTGAACATTTTAACATCTTTTCTTTTAACTGGCTGCCCGGCATTTTTAACTTTTAGGTTGTTTCGAGCAGCCAGCACCCCTATTATCTTCTGTACTCGTGTTATTATTGTACAATTATTGCATAATTGTTATTAGTTTATTGTAACTATGGGGTGAAATAAAGTATGTTGTTGTTGTTGCTACCAAGAGTCGGCATTACTAGACAAACAAGAAAAGTGAGGTTTGAATCTCACTGTAATTTTTTACTGCTGGATAGAGGGGTGGCTATGCAATATAGACACCATCTTTTGACGTTAAGCAAGGGGGGTGCAGGCAGAAACCACCATCTATTTTGTGGTTTGATGGGTCCTGTTCGAGTGTACTAGATTTGACCACTTCCCTCAGTGCCTTCTGTTTTTGTTTAACACGTACCAGAGGCAACCCAGTGTACACTTTTTTTTAGAGCGTCTTGTTTCTGATGATGAAATTGCTGAAGAAGCTCAAAAGTGGATTCATTATCAACGGGTGATTGATAATGCTTTAGACCTAGCTCAAGGGTATATAGCTAAACAATCAGTTTCCAAGGTAGATGAACAAACCACCTCGCGTTCAGCGGAGCACAAACAGTCACATTTAAAATTACCAAAACTGGAGTTGCCCAAGTTTGATGGAGATGTTTTAAAATTTCAGAATTTTTGAGACCAATTCGAGGCTGCTGTTCATGATAATGACAATGCGCCTGCTGTTCAGAAGTTCACCTACCTACGTTCAGTACTTGAAGGGGTTGCTTATCACACAATCGAAGGATTTGAAGTCATTAGTGCTAATTATCAGCATCCTGTTGATGCTCTGAAACATCGCTTTGGTAGGAAGAGAATAATTATTTCATCTCTGGTTAAGTCAATTGTTCAGCTGGAAACAAGGTTAAACAATGGAGTAGAGTCTGCAAGATCTCCATGACACTCTAAAGAATCGGATTAGAGCTTTGGAGGCCCTGGGTGAAAAGCCAATGACCCATTCTTGAATCGTCCTCCCAATACTGGAAACCAAGCTTCCATCTGAGTTATCTGAGAAATGGGAATTAGAACTAACTGACATAAAGGAAGAAAATGTTGATCTTGAACTATTCTTCAAGTTCTTAAATAAACAAGTGATTTCAAAAGAGGCCGGGGAAAGAAATGCTAGCATGATTGGTGAGAATGATGAAACCGCAAGAGGAAGTGGGGTACGGGACAAGGATGAAACTGGGGTAAAGAACACCCGAGAAAAAGTGTTTTCAGCCGCTGCTCTACTAGCAAGGGGGACGAATCGGAAAAGTTATGCAGCTTGCCATTTGCGTAAGGAGCAGGGACAGGAAACTCTTAAATGTCCAAAGCTTAAGCGAGAGTCAGTCCATGAACGTTGGCAGTTAGTAAGGGAGAACCGCCTGTCTAACTGTTTAAAGCCTGCAAAGACCTTCCACTACTCTTCAGTCTGTCGCCAACCCAAGTGCAGTGTTGAAGGGTGTGGCCGGCGTCATCACACTATGCTTTATGGTGACTGGGACCATACCACAGAGGGACAAGGACAAACAACATTAAGCGGAGTTGTGGCTTCATACAACTCCAAGATGCAACAAACCTTATTACAGACTGGGACAGCCATGCTGGTTGCAGACGATGCCTAGAGAGCACCTGTGAGGGTTCTGTTTGACTCAGAGAGCCAAAGGTCTTATATTACCAAGAAAGTTGGTGAATCATTAGCCCTTGATGGACCTTCTGAAGTCCTTAGTGAATGTGTGTTAGGTGGAGAAGCCAGTCAAACGAAGAGAATGAAGAGAGTCAGTTTCTCACGCACCTCTCTTCAAGAAAGCATTTCAAAGCCAGTTAGCATGGAGGCCCTCACCATTGACAAGATCTGCACACCACTAGAACCAGTGTAGATCAGCTTAGAAAATTACCCTCACCTGCGAAGCTTGATACTTGCTGACTCGTACCCTCGTGGACCAGTTAACGTCGATATTTTGATAGGAGCAGACTTTTACTTCTCATTTATGAGTGGCAAATGCAAGAAAGGGGAAACCGCTCAAGCTCCCACAGCAGTACAGTCAACACTAGGATGGATTGTAGGAGGGCCCATTGAGGGTCTTCTTTGCAAGAACACTCAATCCATGCTGTCTACTATGCGGATTGATCCAGTCACGGACAGCCTTAAACAGTTTTGGGAGCGGGAAGCTATCGGGATTGTCGATAAAGGGGATGCCCATATGTCCTTAGATGAAGAAGAGTGTTAAACAGTTCAACGAGGGACTGAAGTTTGATGGTGAACGTCATGAAGTTCCGCTGCTATGAAAAAGTTATGCTCCGCCGTTGAAATCAAACTACCTCCAAGCAGTCAAGACTGGAGATGTAGTGCTTATTTCTGAAGACAAGGTGTCAAGAGGGAAGTTGCGCACGGGAAGAGTTGACAGATAGCTTCCTGGAAAAGATGGCCTGATTCGTACTGTTATCTTGAGGACGGGGCTTCTAAGGAGACCTGTTCAGAGGCTACATCGTTTGGAAGCAAGCAGTACTCTGTTTTTAAGTGGTGAGTTTGGTGACAGCGGTGCTTACGGTGGGGAGTCTGCTACTCGAAAGGTCAAGAAGAAGGCGAAGAAGAAACAAGTTACGCAGAAACGAGTGTCAAGGCTGCAACAGCATTGGAGAGGTGGGGAGGATGTTCGGGCCAGGACCCGCTGTGGAAGAGCATCACGACCCCCTGTGAGATTACACTTGTAATGTGGCCACCCTACTTGGGACATTTGTTGTGTTAATATTATGGGGTACTAGAACATGTGCTATTCGCTCGAAAAATTGTAGTCATTATGCGAAGCGTGTACTAGCAGTTTCGTCAGATCATTAAAGTTATTGTTTACCGTTGTCGAGAGCAAAGGTTATTTCGTAGCCTGAACAGAACACCCCTCTCCTCAAAAATCAACATTTGACTTGATTTGCGTTGATTGTTAATTTCACTTACAGTGTCCCCAATTAGTGCTCCAGCGCTAAATCGACTAGACTCTTAAATAAACTTTCTTTCCTTTTCTTTCCTTTTTTTTCCTTCTTTAGACCAACGACAATATGACAATCACATGCAAAGAAATGAGCAAAACTTGGACTTTAAATCCACGTTTAGTGTTGGAGTTTATGTATAACTTATCGAATTAGTGGTTGTTTTCAAATAATGCAAGTTTTGCATTGTCATCTGTGATCTCATAAATAGAGGGTATTAAATTTATATCGCCAAGCGGCCATGTAATGTTATTTTTATTATATCAATAATATACATGAACAAAATACTCGATTCGGATTGGCTAACAGCAGTGCAGTTCAGATGTAACACCATTTCAAAAAAGTGCAATACCAGTGCAAATTACACATCAAAATTCTGGATTATAACTGAACAATATGGTTTGGTCAGAACCAGTCAAAAGCATTTTTTTGAAATCAAGCGCACGCCATGGATGGCGCAATTTATGGCGCAAATTTTCCCTGCTTGCGTGATACGCATGCGTTTCTTCTGCTTAAGTAGCCTGCGTAGCAGTCGTTTAAGGGGAGGGGCAGGGACAGAATTCGGGAAGAAAACGACGGGGAAAACTCCCACTCCTAACCCTATCGCCTGCTACGCAGGCTACTGCTTAACCATCTCGATTTTTTCATGTATATTATTGATAAGTAATCACATGGTTTTTCTCGTGTAATTTGGAATAAATAAGCGCTTGTAAATGTTTTCAAAGACTACAAATTGCACTCGCCCTACGGGCTCGTGAAATTTTGGCCCTCTTTCAAAAAACTTACTCGTACCTATTTATTCCAAATTACACTCGAAATCATGTGATAACGTATTCAAACACCAATAAAATACCAAACCATTACTATGTAACTATAACAACGGTACTCTCAGTTTTCACGTGGGAAGATATCATGTTTTCGCGCGAAAGCTTACATGGTATTTTATTCAGTGGTATTCATAAAATAAAAGTCTACGGGTAGTTTACGTAGATCAAAGTCGAAAAGAAAAGAAAAAAAGTACAAGCAAACAAGCAAGCGAAAAACATTCGTTAGGAAGGTCCTTTCAAAGATTTTGGGAAAGTGCAGATCTTGTGTTGAATCATTCTACACGTTTCTTTTGAGACATCTTATAACGGATGACCACAAATTTAGTGAATTATTACCATAATTCCGCGAAACGCAATTTTCAGTATCAATACTTTTAGCGGATATTGGTTATACCCCTTCATGGGGCTTTATAAGCGAACGAAAGTTTTGATTTAATAGATCAGAACTAACTAGTCCCTGTTAAAAGCTCTACTGGATGAGTCATGAATCCACCGTTACCGGAATTTGATAAGTTGGTGTCTTCCACGCATGCTATTTAAAATAATCGGGGTTAAGGAATCACGTCAGTTTGCACATGCATGTTGAGGCAATAAAATACTGCTTAAATAGACGAAACAGATCCAATGTTACTTGGTCGAAGTT
Source organism: Montipora capricornis (assembly GCF_036669925.1). NCBI lineage: Eukaryota > Metazoa > Cnidaria > Anthozoa > Scleractinia > Acroporidae > Montipora > Montipora capricornis. The sequence continues at coordinate 16,759,650 of NC_090895.1, read as the reverse complement.
CCAAACATACTGTGTTCATAACTGGAAGTTCTTAATGTTTTAAAATTAATCCCCTTGGGATTGAATCGATTAATGTACTCAGGAACCAACCAACAGGGATTCTCGGAATCTCTTTCGTTAAATAATTACAAAACACGAGACTGATTATCCGTAACTTAACTTCAATACAAAATAGCTACAATAATCTGGAATGGCTCTTACTCATTTGTGTCTCATTTGCCTGTGGTTACAAACATCTATGCGTGGATATTTTTGCTTTCCACGAAAAAAGCAATGACCGAATTACAAAAGCAATTGAGTGTGACGCGACAGAGATGACACACGTGACCTCTTCAGTCAGAAGCTGTTGAAGCTCTGGGATGATCCTGTAGTCAAGGAATGCTACTATATAGTATTTCTAAAGTTGCGTGTCGATGAACAGTTTCATAACTTTTTGTCTACCCAAAGAATGGCGTAGTGCTTGTAAGTATACATGCACCGCAATAAGTAACACTTGAAGAGTTGCAATATGAAATGCCATCCCTGCACATTGCCATAGCACAGAATATGCCCCACAAACGTGTCGATACGCGAGGCGTAAGAACGACTCTCGTGAGGGGTCAGAACATGCAAATTTGTCACTGACTCAGATGTAAACTAATCGATATGTCAACGAGGAATATTGATTTTTATTTTATTTCCAAGAAACGTTTCGTTTTCTGTGCAAATGTAAAACCTTGTACACTTTCTTTTATGCGCCTTTTCCCCTTTCATTAAAATCTATGCGAGTAATTTTTAAAGGATCAAAGTTGCCATTGTACGTACTAAATGGTGTCTATTTTAGTTAATCTTAACTGTTACTACTTTGATTTTAGCTGGTTTGTGGCTTATAACTATTCACTTGTTTTCGTTTTAAATAGAAACTGCAAAATCTTTTAAATTGTTTTGTTTTCAAGGATGTCCTGCACGGTACCAAAATAGTGTCTTGGAACACGGTTCTCTGAATTTGTTGTATGTTTCTGAGGGTAGAGCGTTCCGTGTAAGTTTCCTTTACCTCTTATCTGTATACCTTCATAAAAAAAATAAATTAATTAATTAAATAAAAACAGATTTTGCCCCAGAAAGAACAAGAAACGAAAGCGACTAGATAGGATCTTCCGAGTTCCCTGGTTATCCATTTGGGTAACTTAACTTCCATGTAAAATAGGTACAGTAAAATTTTGGACTAGTTCTCACTCATCCGTGTCTCATAACCCTGTGTTTACAAACATCTGTGCATATAAATAATTTTTGCTTTTTTCGAAAAAAGGCAATGGCAATCACACAAGCAATTGAGTGTGACGCGAGAGAGATGTCACTTGTCACCTCATCTGTAGGAAGCTGAAAAGCTTTCGGATGTCACAAATACTCTTTTTCTATGACCATCTCAGTCTTATCAGAAATAACACACAAACAGTGGTTACGAACATTAGATATAAACGCATACGCATTCCCAGTAACAAAGTCCCATTCCCCATGCAGTAATCAAATCCCATTTGCCACCGAAAAATTAGATCAATCCCAGCTCCCATTTTACCCCTTCATGACTCTTCCTTTTGGCAGAAACTGCAGAAGCTCTCGGATGGTTCTGTAGTCAAGGATTGCAAGTACATCGCAATTCTAAAGTTTTGTGTCGGTGAACAGTTTTGGGACTTTCTGTCTATTCAAAGAATGGCATAGTACTTGTGAGTATATTTCAAGTATATTGGAGGCAGCGTGGTCGAGTGGTTAGGGCGTTGGGTTTGCATGCGGCTGCTCCGGGTTCAAATCCCGTTCTAACCACTGGTCAGGATTTGTTTCCGGTTGTCCCGGATTCAACTCTACCACGCTTTGTAAATAGCCAAATGGTTGCCTCCTGCCAGTTGGGGTTCTTAATAATGTTTCTGTTAAGTTTGAATTGTTTCAGGCTTTCGCATTGTTAAAAGTGGGGTGCCTGTAAACTAGCTTGCTAGCTAAGTGCACTTCCACTATAAACAAAGCATTTACATTTACATTTCAGTCGTTAATAATTTTGAGATGCAACACGAAATGTCATTACTAGACGTAGCCATAGCACAGAAATCCCCCACGAAAGGTGAAGAGATGGGAGAATATAGATAAGTTCATTTTAATGCAACTCTTTACACCTCGGTTTTCACTACGAAAATGTTACAGCCGCATTTAAAGAAATGAACAAATTTGGGAACTAAAAATTCACGACGATCGTTATTCGCGTTGGTAAAACATTGAAGAACTAATGTTATTCATGCAGCTTACAAACCAAATCTTAGGCCTAGATTCGCGATAATTTGTACAAATACTAGGCTGGAAGGAGTAGTTTAATAATTCGTTTTGGTCGTCTCGTGAAATTGACTGGCAGAAAACAAACAGGTTTTGCGTGTAAGTGAGTCATTATTATGATAACCGCTGATTTCTAAGAAGACACCTTCCAAAAATTGGGGAAGAGAAGGCATATTTGTTGTTTTATTTTGCAGAAAGTGTACTAATGGCCTCGTTGATGTTGGCAGGTAAAGTAACATCAATTCGGGAAGCTTGAATGTCAGTTATGTGGTTCTTGACTTTTGGCTACTTACGTTTTTAGCAAGATATAATTTTGTTTTATGTTTTACTCAGTTGTATCGAGGCTGTGAATGAATTTTTTCCCTGTTTTTAATGTTCGTTTATCCCTCTCATTGACACGTCGGTAGTTGCCTCATTAAGTGGAAGACTTAGATTTACTGCGAGTGGGAAACTTTTCCGAAGACGTTTATCCACAACGTAACGATGGAAGTATCTTCTCGTCCCTTAAATGAAGTTATAATACTAATATAATATCAAGTGGTAAAAGATATTCACAATTAACTTTATGTGGGATGTCAAATACTCGTTAGAAATAGGATGAATTGAAGGGTCTTAGCAGCAGCATGATCAGTTCTCAGAAACTCGGCTCCAGGAAACGTTTTATGGGGACTTTTTACACAACAGGATTCTCTGCTGAGTCTGAAAGTAATGCATTCGATGTGTGAAAATAATTTCGGTGCTCTTCTCGAGGACCAATGAAGCAGTATTCTCGATAGAAGAAACGCTACATTCACCATTTTGGAGCGATTAAAATGACCATAAAGTGTTTTGTAGGTGTTTTAGAATTCATATGTTGCCCATTTTTCATCACTGTTCTCTACATGTTTAAACGGCTACGTCTCTCGCTCTCGTATTTTTCACTTAAGTATGACAAATAAATGAAAGAAGCCCAGTGTCAATCTCAACTTCATCCGTTTATCTCTTGTGGCTAAACGGTAAGTTATTTTACTTCGATTCTTCTAGAATTTACTCGAATATAACACTTATTGGAACGTCTAATCTTGGAACAAAGTCACTTATTCAGACGGTCATGTACAATAGGGATACAAACCAGGAAGAATGACCCAAAAAAAAAAATAATTGGTAGAACAAAACAACGACAACAACAATCCAAAACAAAACAAAGAAGATCTAAACCTTAAGGTTACGAGAAAACTTTCTCGGAATTAAAGGATAACGCATGTCTTCGTTGGTGACAGGTTTACTGGGAAAACGTTGAGTAAAGTGAACAACACTGCACGAGTTATAAGCGTTTAGAAAATATATATTATATCAAGCAATGGCTTATCTGGCGTAAAAAGAAGTTGGGAAATTTTGCGGCTCCTACAAACATAACTCATCTCAGAAAGTGCATGAGTTTAGTGTCGCGATTACAGATCGGCTAAGCTCTCAAACTGTCTCACACTAGCAGAGCAAGAATCTCGGACAAGCAAAGAGAGTACTTGACAAACGAATTCCTGATCGGAAAAAGGACATGCCAGAAGGCGAATCCAGCGAAAGTCGTGAGGTCAATGATTACAGCCAGAGATAAGACCGGCAAGCGTATATTCTCTAGTGCGGAATTCCTCACATCTGAACAGACAACCAGCATCTTTTCGCGTTTAGATGCCAAGCAGAGCTTGAGTGTCCACTCCAATGCGCCGGTAATTTCTGATGAGGACGAGCAGGAGGACGATGACGAAGCGGCTATTACCGATACTTCGTTCGGTGAGCTAAGGGATCACGTGATGGTTAGTGTGCAACCAAACCATCCGATCTGCTACGAGAGTTACAATCTTTGTCACCTTATGTCCAAGTCCAAGCTCTCATCATTTGACATTACCATGCTGAAGGATATCTGCGAGCACTTCGTTATCGACACCGAGGACCTCACCGCTAAGAGGAAAAGGCCATATATTTCAAGACTTCAGAACTTCCTGGAGCAGTGTTCTTGGTACCAAAATGTAAACTGTATGAACGAGTCGTGACCAAGGGGGGAGCAGAATTCTCGTAGCTGGGCGTGCTCGATGAGATGCATGTGCGTCCACGAGTCACAGCCAAGAGAAGGATTCGCAACCTATCGTTTTTCTCTTTTGTTGGTTCCGTTAATCAATAACTTAGGGCGAAGGCGTGTTTTTTAATTGCTCAAATGATTTGAGTGACGCAGTCTTCTATCTAGGCCCGTTTTTGCGTCATGCACGCGGAATATTCTATTCTGACGCAAATTGAAATGATCATGGAGTCATGCTGACGCAAAAAACAACAACAACAAAAAAAAACCGAAAACACAAGTTGCCTCATAAATAAGTACTGCCAAAGCAGCACTAAGGCAACAGTAAAAGTAAATTTTAAAAAATACCTGTGCTTACTAGCCTGAATTGAGCCCGCGAAATTAATGGCGTTTCAGACTACGCAGGGACGAGTACTTTTTGTGTCAGTCGTTGAACGCATTTCCGAGAGAGACTGGAGGCTACATTCCCACATTATGCATATCATTGTTTGCTGCCGTTCAAAGAATAGCAGGAAATTATTGTTTTCACGGTTCGCCTAAAATGGTAGGAGTTGCTATGGTGTTTCTGTGTTATTCATTGATGACGTATTTCGTTAGAGGTTGCTATGGTAGTGATCACGTCAGTACGGCGGCATTTTGAGAGGCCGGTCATTCTATGCTGACCACTCATGCCAGTAGAAAAAGTTTTATCCCTCGACGTTTGAGTAGCTGTATTATCTGCGAATTAAGCTTGTTTCAATGGTTTTGACATTAATTTAATGCCTTACTCCCTCAAGGTTTGTTCACGCCTGAATCTGCATTGTGGAGAGACGAGGTTTCCCCCAGAAAGAGGGGGTTTTTCGTGGCGGGCAGCAGGTGCGGTTTTCTTGAGAGCATATATTTTCCTTTTTGGCAGTATCTCAATGAACGGAACTGGCGTCATGGCCTTAGCAGCCCGGAAACCTCAGGTTGTACTGCTTCTAATCGCATGCCATCAGTCAGCTTCCTATTTCACCAGAATATAGTTCTCTGCGTCCTTGAGTTATTTGTATGCAGGGAATAGGGGAACCGTTGCTTTGCCGATCGATTCATGCTTTGTTTGTTGACTTTGTTCTTTGACTTGGCTTTGAAAGAGTTGATGACTTAAAGGGCCTGTGGCACTCTATTGCGCATGTGCGGCTGTTTGATTTTTGACCCGACGGTTCTTTTTTCAAAGCCAGTATCAATGACGGAAATCCTGTTTAATCGACACAGTGAGACGTGCTAAAGTTGTAATAACATTTCTAAACTTCAGTTTGGTAATATACGAAGGACTCTGACGGCATATTGTGTTAGTTTTTGGGAGCTGTGTAGATAAAATTCATGCCCACGAAAGCCGGATCAGGCGAAGGGGCTCGGGTCGAAAGGTGCTTACACCTCGTACCCGCCTTGCATCCGAATAAAGAAGAAAACAAGTAATAGCAGATGGGAGAAGGCACATCGAAAGCTTTATATAGCGAAAGATGTCCATGACAGCTGGAAAAAAATAAAGTGTATGTGCGTCGATTCCACTGACATGGCCTTCGCACAACATCTTTTGTCATTGGAGGTGAGACGAAGAATGGGGTTAGTATTTACACTGATTATTGGTTTCCTTTTAGCACTATGATTCTTTGTCCTCAGCTTAGTGTGCGTTTTATTTTGCTATTCGTGTTTTAGCCGTCAGTTCAGTTGCCATATCATGGAATGATGGCTTTCAGTGTAGGGACGCACAAGGAGCAAATTATTGGCTTCAGCTTTGAAGCGTCTCAATTTACCTGTTGAAGCCCACGGTAGATGAGAATTTTTGTTTGGTAAAAAAGAAGGGTTGAAATTTTTTTCTGATTAGAATAGGGTCAAGCATGATAGATCTGCTCAGTTTATTTCGCATCATTTGAAAGCCAATTTACCGGTACATTCATTTGCCATTCATTTAATTTAGCTACCTTTCTGCACAAAGTACAGGCAGCATTTTTGATCAAGTATTTTGAAATACGCTATGCAACTAATACTCTATCAAGCAATTGAATACACTATGCAAGGCGTATCATGTTGATAATAAATTTTACAAATAATAATCATAAACAGTAAGTTGCATTCATTTTAGTCAAACAGAAACCACCTGGTAAAACTATTTGTGTAAGCATGGATCACTTTTGGCATACTGGTCCTTTGGAATGTGCAAACAGTATATGTCTCTTATGTACACACGCCAATGAGAATTCCCTTCACGCAAGTTTTATACATCAATATCAACAATGATGAGCACAGCAGTATGATGATAGTTATTAATGCTATAAATGAAGAAATATGTTGGCATGAAATATGGGTATGTTCATTGTTAAAAACTTTAATTAAAGGACACTGCAGGTTGACACTAGTAGTTCAGTAACTCATGGGTTGTTGTTTAGTTAATGTTTGCTATTGGTACCAACTGGCAGAACTGTTTGGCTTACAAAAGGAAGTATGGCATAGATGGTTACCTCAAATAAACAATCACAGACGCTGGGCAGTCAATCACTGCCCTGGCCTAGGTTCATCTGCTTAATGTAACAGTAGTGGAATATTGTAACTAGTGATTACTGTTGATAGTAATTATTAATAATTTTCCTGTCTGTTCATATTTACTGGGCCATAATCTTTTTTCTAGGGAACAAGTTTACAGAGCAAGGAAAAAGTTGACTACCCTTGATTGGAATTACTGGTATCATAATGGCTTTTCATTTTCCACCACTGAGGATCATGCTGACACCATCATCGCAAGAAAATACAACCAGAGAACAAAATCTTGGGACGTGAGGATGTTAAAGGTTTCCAAAGATTGTGGATATATTTGGATGCTACATGTAAAGGACAAAATTTTTAAACTTCACATTGATGATGACGACTATTTAATCACTCGTGAAGTCTGTCTGGAACCTGACGATTCCATAATCATTTCTCCAACAATTGTTGAAAGTGAACCTCTTCCAGCTCATGAGCTCCTAGCAAGATGCAGAAACAGATTTTCACAAATAAGCAGCTCATAGAGATTTAAATGCAAAACTTTCAGCTCCCGTAAAACAAGGAAAAACATAAATGCCCTCACAATAATATGTTGCAGTGTTGAAATTACTAACAGTCAGGTGTCAATGGAATGGCTCAAGTCAAGCTAATAAGCCTTGCCTTTTTGCTTCAGTTTTGGTAGTCACTTGAAGTAATAATTATATTAACTGTTTTTCTCTCCAAGTTTTGTGGGGTCATTGTGACATGTAGCACTAAGCCAGCTTTGAAACCAGGACAAGATAGACAGTGCATGACTTGACAGTTTTTAACCCAAGATAAGGGCTGACCATACATTACACATTGTAGCTTTGAAATAGTTGTTGGAGTTTTGTCTCATGGTAATATATTGTATAACTTTAGAATTTTGTCTACTGATGTGATTTCTTATTGTGTAGTTTTGTACATGGCAATTTTATTGCATAGCTTTTGCAAACTGAAATAATTTCAACTGCAGTGAAAAAAACATAATGTAAATACAAAAAATGGAAATTCCAATTCAGTACTATGATATTGGAAAATTAAAAGTTATTTTAAAAAGCGGTGTTGAGAGTAACATGTGAATACAGATGACAGACAAGCAAAATCAAATTTTATTATTGTTCATATACATGTCTGCATCACATTATTTGAAGATGTGAAAGCATCAATTATTATTCTAAGAAAATTTCCATTCTTGCAAAAGTTTAAGTCAGTCTAAACCAGAAGAAATGGTGTCACAAATAAATGTAATCTAAATTACCTTTAAAACAGTTTTTATCCGAAACCAAAGTCTACAACAAGGCAACTAAAACAATTCAGTTATTGGGGGTGATGGTATGCTGAAAATAATAATTATTATTAAAAGAGGGGATCCTGAGATTTCCTGACATTTTTATTTGGGAGTGGAGGTTCCCTTTAATGAAAAACCACACACTGTCAGCGGTTTTTTGTCTGCTATTACTTCCCAACATTTAGACAGTTCGGAAACCCATCTAAACACCTGTTGCTTAGGGGATAGTGTCTTCTAGTACAAAGTACATGCACACAGCAGAGGGAACAACTTTCCTCTTCCTTCTTCCAAGGGCATTCACCTTGTGTATCTAGGATGCATAAATATTGTGTCGAAACAGAGTTTTTAAAAGTGCCTTGTTTGTGATTCAAATACAGTTGCATCCCCACATCCTTTGTTTTTGATGTCCTGGCTCGTACACCTGTAGTACCGCAGTTACCTTATTTGCCCAATTCAGGAACTGGCTTTTGGTCAATAGACCAGTTTCATAAATGGCGACCACCTTCACAGTTTTTTGCATTTATGTTAATTACACCTAATTCCCTCATTTTTAATATTATTTTGAAAGTTGCTTGTCATAGCAAGACTAGAAAGGCTCGTTAGCTAAAACAGAAGAACATTTTATTTGGCAGGCATTATGAAATAGATCTATACAAATGTAGGTTGTCCATTTGACTATGGTACATTGGCAAGTCAGGTGCTGGCATATCTTCATAGTCAGAGGTATTTTCATCTTGTTCCATAAGAAGGCAATCAGTATAATCCATGCTTCCCACTCCCTTCTGTAGTGCCTTTATGGCCAGTTTCTATACCATATGTATCAACTCCTAGGGCAAGAGACTATTTATTAATGTGGTACATTGCAATTCCGTGAAAGAAGTCCTGCCCTCAAAGATTGATTTTTTTGAAGTTATGATGTACAGACATGGAAGAGAACTCCCCACAAAGACTTCCATAAATTTTTGACTAGTCACAACTCGCTAGGTACGTTTTTTTTTTTGGAGAAATCTCTAAACGTGATATGCTTTTCAGCTGAACGGTGAAATTGACATTATACAGGTGATGTGGCAGAACAAGTTACTGCAAGTAAAGCAACCAAAATATATTTGAATGCATGGAAATTTTCTAATATGGCGTGTGTATTCATCACTGATTGTACATTCTGAATGTTTGATTTCTTCTGATTCTTTTCTTCCTCGCTCATCAAATGTTCTTGATTTCCCTGAGGCACATTTGTGACAGCTGTTTTTTACTAGCACTTTCAAATTGAGAAAATCGCTGCGAAGCTCTAGTACTACCGGTTAACAGGCCTTGATAAACAACTCAGCTTGTCTGTTCGGCCTGCCGGAAACCGCAATCGCTGTGAAAAAAGGGTGTTGAACATATATTATCGTCTACCTTGTTTCTGCATGGTTTCGTCGCTGTTCCACGTACACAAGTCTCTGTGCAAGATATATATTTTTCCTACAGTTTTCCACGGTCATCCCTGACGTTCAACTGCAGAACACTCGAGGCTACAGCATGACAAGTGAAGAATTCCATTGAAAAAAAGGCCTGGAAATTTTACAAATGGTTCACATTTTTGCCCGAAACAATTTCATCGAGGTTCCTTACGTTTTTCTCCTAAGGGGTCTGGGGAAACACTGCTTGTACTTCGCCATTTTATTTCCAAAATAAATATCTCATCTCGCGGAGTCTCGCGGGCCACGTGTGAAGATTTCTATTGGTTGAAAATTGTGTGGTTGTCAATCAAGATCACACATGCGCTTTATCGTGACACAGGCCCTTTAATGGTTGTCTCTGCTAAAGGGAAGATTTTGAGCAATTTGACTTTGCATCTGCCTTTGCAGCATTGGAGAAAG
>NC_090895.1:16739629-16744629 GCF_036669925.1 Montipora capricornis | reverse complement strand
CACAAGCGAATTCAAGAAAAAAAACAATATGTTTAAATATTCGCATAATCAAGTGTAAGAATCACAAAGCGTGACATTATTGAAAATTAAATAAAGGGATTTTTTCCCGTGATTTTTAACCAATCACAAACTTCACATCTTTACTTCACAATTGTGTAATTTTTCAGTGAAACTTTTCACATTTGTGAAATCATTTTGTGAAGAGGCATTCATGAAGTTTGTTTAAATATTTGCATAAGTAAATGAAACAGGAAAGAATCACCATAGCGTGACATTCTCTGAAAAAAAACGGGAAATTGATGATCTAATTGTTTTCAAGTCATATGATTTCTTCAGCCAAATGAATATTTAAGACAGCAACCGACTCAACTTTTTAGGCATAACAGATTATCTTTTCCTGTATATATAAATGACTTGCAACAAAGATCTTCATGACGAAATAAACCAAACCATATATATTCAATGCCCATTTTCTTATAAGCAATTAAACCAATGTCATCAAGCAGAACCTGAAGCTTGTTGTGGTAATCAAGATTTAATTGAAGTTGATTATAGGATATTATGTCGATCATGTGGTCAAATTCATAATGAGACATTTGCTAAAGAATGGGTTGATTTTCATGAAAACAGATATAAAAATTTACAAAAAATCAAGCAACATACGAAAATACCATGTTCAGAATGTAATATCAGATATAGAACTCAAAAACAAATTACCAATATCAAGAGCCATAATAAACCGTGTTTGTAAGACATTTGATCTAATAAACACATAAAATAAAGATGTTATTAATTTGGAACAATTAAATGAAAGTGCTTCAGTAATATCTGCAACTACAGAAAGATTATTTTTGAATAAAAGATGGTACACATTTACTCTCAGAAAATCTAAATCGTAATAATAACAAAATAGTAAATTTAAAAGAACCATCTAATCCAAAAGATGGTACTAACAAAGAATTTGTAGAAAATAAAGTAAGTCAAAGCCAGTAAGTCAAAGACAATCGTAAAAATGTTTTTGCCTATTGTATGGACGACGGCGAATTAACTGTTGATTTTGGCATATAAGGAGCTAATTTAATAAATTTTGACCAAATGCCTCATAAAGTAAACAAAAAAGTATTTTCATTAAGTAAAGTAAGATCGTCCGGGTGACTGTAGTCCTGAGAAGGACTGTTTGAGATGGCATTGACTGACGTTTCGACAACCTGAGCGGAAGTCATCTTCAGAGTCAAGTGATTTGTGTAACGTCAGCAGATAGTAAAAGAACTCAGGTCTTAGATGTCATTGGTCAACTTATGTTATTGGTCGACTGTCAGTTGAGCCTGGATGTAATTGGTTTGGAAAACTAAACAGTGATAGGTGCATTTCGATCCGTCTATAGGTCTAAGGTCTGTACGTGTATCGTAGAATACGTTGGGCAGTAATGTGAGAGTAAATCAGTGTGTTGATTGTCTGTTGATGTCGTCGATAAGTCGTTTGTAGGGTGTTGGAAGTTGTAGGCATCGTTTTATTGGTGTCTGTTCTAAGTTAGTAAACCAGCTTTCCAGTACGATCCTTTGGTAGTAGTTAGTGTTGTAGGTAACACATGTTATTGTTCGAGGAACGGTGACATCAACAATAACATTGCTGAACACCATCTACAGACAAATCACAGAATCGACTGGGACTCTGCTACATATGTTATTGGTGTCAGGTCTAAGTTAGTAAACCAGCTTTCCAGTTCGATCCGTTGGTAGTAGTTAGTGTTGTAGGTGACATATGTAGCAGAGTCCCAGTCGATTCTGTGATTTGTCTGTGGATGGTTCTTTTAAATTTACTATTTTGTTATTATTAAGATTTAGATTTTCTGAGAGTAAATGTGTACCATCTTTTATTCAAAAATAATCTTTCTGTAGTTGCAGATATTACTGAAGCACTTTCATTTAATTGTTCCAAATTAATAACATCTTTATTTTGTGTGGCTTTTTTCGAATTAATATTAGTTATTTTTTTGTTATTCAAATCAAGATCGTTTGATAATGTTTTATCTATTTTAAAGTTTAGACTACTATCAACGTATTGTTCGTTGTTGCATCATTTTGAAGTTTTGGTTGAGGAAGATCGGTTAAAGGATACTTTCCAGCCATTGAAAGGTCTCCTTGCATAGCTAAAGATCCATCTATACGTAAATATTTACTTAAATTTAAATCGACATAGGATTTATTTACGAGCTCATTTAAATCATTGGATTTCTATAACTAATAATTTTGTTACCCCCGATATTAATCAGTTATCAGCCGATAATCACCTCGACGGACAAAATGGCTGCCAGTAGTCGTTTTGCCACTGTAAGTGAATATGATTTCACGTTGAAATGTTTTTTTTTTCTCTTTTTTGAAATAATCGCCTGTGTATTTATACTGAAACAATTATTCGCCGAAGGCTCAGTGATTATCGGTGAATATTCACCGAGACGAAGTGAATAATTAACAATTATTCCATGAGCGCGCGTTGGATATGAGATGGTAAATAGCCAACGAGGCGCGTAGCGCCGAGTTGGCTATAACCACTCTCATAGCCAACAAGCGCGAATGGAATAATTGTTTTATTAAATTCCTTAAACCCCAAAAGTTTGGAAGTACGAAATACGAGCAAAAAAAAGCGAGAAAATCCTAGCGAAATCGAAAAAAGTTGATGAAGATGCGATGTTGTGTAATACCTCGTGGTCAGACAGACGCAGGCTCATCACAAAAACATTTCTTACCTTTTCGCGTATCTCTAAGCTTCGAAAGTGATCCAAACTTTCCACAAAAACGTTTTTCTTTTGCTTTATACCGAAAGAAATTTCGCTTTCTGGCGTAAACGTTTTTAGTTTAGCAACGCTAAGCGCAATCATTTACCATATAAGGTCAAACTAAGGTATATGAGGTGATAACCGAGATTGAGTGAACCAATCAGAGCACGCGAAAGGCATTATCCGAGGTTGAGAATTAATAATAATATATAACTCATTAATGTATATGAACAAAAACGAATTCAAAATGAGGTATGATCCAGAATCAGGTCGTTACATTAAAAAACATATCTATGGTGAAGGAATATTTAGTAACTTGGCAAACAAATTATTCAACAAATCAACAAAGGAATTAGCTGCAAAGACTGGTAAAAAGCTAGCTGAAGCTGCTTTAACAAAACGAGCTGAAAAAACAGGAGACTTTGCTGGAAATTGGGCTGGTGATAAGATAGTATTTTACAAAGGTAAAAAGAAGCAAAAATACACTTGTTAAACCAAATAAAAAAGTCACTTTCTCAATGGAAAATAGAATTATACCAATAGAGGTTGAGCCTGAAATTCAATGAATTCCAACAAATTCTAAACCAAAAAGATCACAACAACCATCCATCGATTTGTTGTAGATAATACTAATAGCATGTCGCCTTTAGATTGGTATAATACAAGAATTTCAATGTCTTTTAAAGTATAAAAGATGGATGGCACTAATATCGCAGCTAACGATGCAAATGGAATAGTAAACGGTATTCATAGTATGATCACAGACATTTCAGTCAAAGTTGGCGATAAAAAAAAATGATTGTAATGATGTAAATCATAGTGTTAACATAAAAATTTGCTTGAATATTCATATGCCGAAAGTACAGCTACAAATGAATTTTTATTTATTTAGACACAAATAGATCAACAGAAACAAGACCAGCGCAAGCTGCTTACAACAAAGGATTTCATCAAAGAAAAACTTTATTAGGTGCTTCAAATGTTGTTAATTATAAATTACCTTTGAATAGATATAGTCTGTTTGAATTGCTTGAGGATAAATTGCTTCCGCAAACTAGAGTTGAAATATTGTTTGATTTGGCTTCAGATAATCAAGTTATTTGGCAAGAAGCTGATAATTCTCGTGTTGTTTTTACAAGAATGCAGTTGATTGTACCACAAATTTATTTTAATGGTGATGGACAAAGTATGTATGCAAGCAATTGTCTAAAATCACAAAAATGGACGTATTTGAAAGAAACTGTTTCAAGAAGGAATTCAACGGAAAATTAAACAGGAAATTACGTAATCAATTCAGGATAAACAAAACCAAGGCATGTATTTGCATTTTTCATTAATGATGCTAATATTGATGTACAAACAACAAATCCATTTTTGTACAATACATTTTCAGTATCTACTGATCTAAGAACATTGTCTGATGCTTGGTTGGAAATAGGTAATGGCATTGAGTATCCTGATAGACACTATGAACCAGATACTGATATGACTAGTGTGTATCGTGATGTTTTAAAATACGTTCACGTTAATAGCGAATATTCACAAGGTACTCTATTAAATAGGAGCAATTTCCATTCGCTTTATTCATTTTTATATTTCGATCTAACTAAACAGCGATCTGATTTAAAAGATTCTACTGTTAAACTAACTTTTCACGATAAATTATCAGGAGCCACAGCAACAGCTTTTTCTATTTACGCTCTTGTTTTATACGAGCAGGATGTTGAATTTATCTAAAACGACGGAAAGCTGTTAATCCGATAAAATATTCTTTCTTTTGTTAAATTAAATATATCTTGTGTATAATATGATAATACACGTTTTTATCTAATTTAATTATAAACAGGATATGACAACAAGATACATTTCTCATGGTGTGAAATTATCACCAAACCAAAAACAAACATTAGCAAGAGCTATAAATAACAGATCACCAGTAACAGTACCTGATAAGCTTATGCTAACAAAGACATAATTGAAAAAAATACAAAAACCGATGAAAAATAGCACAGGAACAGACATTAAAATTAGTAAAACTCAAATACGAAAAGTTGTTGGAAATATTTTTCGTTTAACTGTTAGTAAAATAGGACCATTATTAACAGGAGCTTTAGTTGGATTAGGTGAAAATCTCATCGATAAAATATTTGGAAAAAAAGGTGGAATGATAATACCAATGAACAAATTAACACAAATGGTCCCGATTCTTAATTTATTGACAGCA
>NC_090895.1:16729629-16732129 GCF_036669925.1 Montipora capricornis | reverse complement strand
ATTTTGAAATCCAAATGCTACATTCACCAATTTCGGAGCGATTAAAATGACCCTAAAGTGTCTTGTAGGTGTCTTAGCCTGCATATATTGTTTCAACACCGTTTTCTTCATGGATAAGAGGCCACTTTTGTCTCTATGGTACCTTTTACTTAAGTCTTACAAATAAGTGAAATAAATCCAGAACTTCATTCGTTTATTTATTGTGACTAAACGCTGAGATGTTTGCCGCATCGCGCAGAATTGCGCGACATATCCAGGTTATGCATCGCTAATAGCGCTAAATTTTAAACCAAATGCTTGAAAGGCCCAACACAAAAAATGAACGAAAAGGGGATTAAATCGACTGCTCCTCGCCAAATTTCCTTCTGTAAAGTATATTTATCTCTTAGGTAAACTCGGGCTTTTAAAAACGAAATATTGAACTTTTATTCTAGACATTTTTTCTAAGCTGCTGATCTTGGATACGTTCTATCAAACTGGGAGAAAGAAGGGAAAAGCTTAACCCGGTGTTCACATAAAAATCTTGACTCATTAATATTCACATCGATATTTTTCTCAAAAGAAGACCTAAGCGACTTAGTACAGTGGGGCTTTTGAAGTTTGTTATCTAGACTAGGAAAGGACCAAATTTCATGTGTATGCAATAGCTAGAAGTGTTATGAAAATGATGATTTCTTAAAGTCATACCGAAGCCTTGGCGTAATGGTTCCCTCAATTCTCTTGAGAACTTTAAACAGAATTTAAAACTCCTCCCCGAAACAATAGAGTGCAGTTTTGCCTAATGAGGCATTGTGTAGAGGAAGTTAAGCAGAGCACGGCAAATTTAAGACTCACTAGGTCATTGACCAGTTTATGCGGGGGATCTCTTAGCATAAAATTCATTTGAATATGTCCGAAATGTTTTCTGCCAATGAAATACAGGGTGTTGATCGGAAGCATTGTTAGGGCTTTTCGTATTTCGAGCAATTTTTTGAATTCTGAGCAATTTCTAGTTTTCTACAAATTGTGAGAAGTCGGAGCAGCTTTTAGTGCATAAATTGGCCATGCTTCCATATTTCGCAATGTTAGTGTCAGAAAATTTCAGATTTTCTGTGAAAAAGGAGCAGTCCTTCCTCTCTGGGCCAAAGATGGATACAGCCGGGCTGCTAGGTCAGCGGTTTTTTAAAGAAAATGTAAAATGGCGGCCGAAGAATTCGAGTGTTTCAGGTGACAAAGTCTTGGTTAGAAGTCTTGACCTGGAACAGCAAGGATAATTTTATTGGCTCATACTAGAATTTCAGTTGCTAATGACGTCGTAGCTAGAACGAACATTTCTCGTGTTAATGGTTACCATATTTTCTTGACTATGGTGGTCCTCGTGCGCGTCCTCGTGCGCGCAGAGTTATTATTATTAAAATTGCTTTGTGTTTCGCTGTCTTCACTGCAGTGTTTAACGGCGTTGGCTAAAAAAGGCTGATTGCACCACTGAGTTTCACATTGGCATACATGGAGTAGAAGTAGTAGAGTGGAAGTAAGATCGGACTCTCGTCGTACGTTGACCAAAACCAAATTTTCTGGTACAGATGGGTTACCATATGCTCTTACCCATGGTGCTCTGCGCGAGCGCCAAAACATCGAGGGGCTCTGAAAATGAATGGGACCCGAATGTTTTAGTGGCGCGTAAACGCCTGGCGGATGTCCCGAATGCTTTGACATTGCGAACGATCAGCTTACTGAACTGAGAATAAAAAAAAAGCTAACGGTCTTGCATGTCTCGGCAAGTCGCAATGGATACAAATTTGAATAATTAGACTTACTATGCTTGATAAAACCAAGCGGTATTTATGGCCCTATTGTTGACTTCTTCTCACCTCAAATTTTTTTTTGCACGTCCAATGTTCTAATTGACAGTTGCAGAAGACTGCCTTGAGATTCCCAATTCCCAAACGCACAATTTTTAACCAATAACAAAAGACCGTCCGTCACAACATCAGCCACTGGATGTAAATGTCGCACAAAACAATAGCATTCTGCGCGATGGTCGTTTCATTCAGAATTTACTTGAAGATAACACTTGTCTTATCCTACGACGAAGACACTCATTACGACGGGTAGAATAGGGATACAAATCAGAAAGAATAGCCCAAAAGGAAAAAAAGGGCCCAAAAGGAAAAAAAAGGGCCAAAAAAAACCAAAACAAAAACAAACAAAACAAAGCAGGTTTAGACCCTACGGTTACGAGGAAACTTTCTCGGAATTAACGGATAACGTACGTCTAATCTGGCCTTAAGAAACAAGTTGGGAAATGTTGCGGTTCCTATTAATAACCCATCTCAGTCAGTGCCAAGCATGTTGATATTTGAATCCCTGGTAAAAGGGTTAAAACAAGCTTCAAAACGTATTAATAATTCATGAGCCCATTGACCTTGCAAATAGTCGATAATACATTACGTGCAGTGACTTTATATCGACAGACCTCCTCCTTTTTGGTATGCGGTGTTTTATCAGCTGATAAATCACT
>NC_090895.1:16707129-16712129 GCF_036669925.1 Montipora capricornis | reverse complement strand
TGCCACTGTTGTCGCTACTCCTGAATGTCCGGTCTGATGAAAGTGTCGGGTTATCAGCAGCGATATCCAGTGAATATGAGGAAGCAAAGCAGGATGCCTAGCTTCATACGAGATCAGGGCTTCATCGGCTCGACCTCCAACTCTAATGATGCCTTTATTGTCTGTGAAGGGACTAAGCTTCTGAAAATCTCCTTTCTTGAGGCGACCAAGGAGGCTTTTCTGGCTCTCTTTCACCCAGTAGATCTCTGCATCCTGTGGTTCTTCGGGCGTGAGTGGTCCGTCGTTTGCTTCTTTGGAATTTTCAGCTGTCTTCTTCTTTTCCCATTGTATACGTAGATTCCAGATGAACCTCAGGACGTAGGCGCTGACTCTGACAAGTCTTCTCCAGTTTGAGAACCTTCAAGCAATCAATCAACTCTGGCTGGTTGGCTAGCTTCATAACGCCTTGAGGCTTGCGTCGTTCTTTCTCAACTTTAGACTGGTCAGCGGTAAATTCTTCATTTGGCCAGTCATCCTCGGGCAAGCCAAAAAACTCTGGTCCGTGTTCCATCTGTCAGTTAAACGCTCAACCGGTATACCTCGAGAGACGTCATCAGCTACGTTGGAATCTCCAGGCACGTGTCTCTACTGGGAGGGATCTGAATTGCTTTGGATTTCTGCAACACGGGCGGATACAAATGGCTTGAATTCTCTGGCTTGACTGGGGATTCACGACAACACTATATTGCTGTCTGTGAAAAACACGGCTTTCATGAATTGTATTCGTGTTTCCTCAATGATAAACTGATATAGCCTGGTTGCCAGTACTGCGTCTTGTAGCTCTAGACGAGGTACAGTCAGCAGTTTCAGGTTAGGGTTAATTTGCTGCAATAAATCTTATGTTGAAAGAACTCCTTTCTGTCTGCCACCTGATGTACGCACAAGCTCCAAAGGCTTCACTAGATGCGTCCGAGAAAATGCAAAATGTCGGAGCTTCAATTACTTGCGGTGGCGTCAGTGGCCTCTCAAAGGTTACGTTGTTGAGGTTTTTCATTTCTTGGAAGAAACGAATCCATTCTTCGCGCACTGGTGTCGGCAGCTCTTGATCCCATTCTAACCCTCTTTGCCATAATCGCTGCATCCCGATTTTGGCGCGAACTAGGAATGCGGCTGCAAATCCGACAGGATCAAATAGTCGGGCGATCTGACTTAGTATTCCTCTCTTGGTCTGCTTTATCTCTTCCGGTGGATTAAACTTGAACATAAAAACGTCTTCAGTGCGGTTCCAAATGGTTCCGAGTATCTTCTCTTCAGTTGCGCCGTGTAGAAGTTTCACTGAAGTCTCCCTCTGGCCTTCTTTCTCTTTTCGTAGACGCTGATTTGAGAGCCATCCTTTGACTTGAAATCCACGCACCTTGGGATAATACGTTATCCATGTCGGCTGTTAGTTGTTCGGCCTCTTGTACAGTGGGAACTGAATCGCAAATGTCTTCCATATACGTGTTCTCTTTCAGCACCTTAACCGCGTGTGGATACGAGGACTTTGCCTCATCAGCCGTTTTTCGTAAGGCAATTTGGGCCATAGCCGGTGCAGGTTTGTCTCCTAATGTCAGGACGGTCTTAACATAGACATCAGGCTCGCTCTCTCTTTCCATGTTTCTCCACAAGTACCGATGAACTTGCTGATCTCGTTCAGGAATAAGGACCCTACGATAAATCTTGGATATGTCTTCAGTCACTGCAATCTCATTTTCTCTAAATCTCAAAATAACTCCAAACAGGCTGTTCAGCAGATCAGGACCTTTTATCCAATAATCATTCAAGCGATGGCCTTGATAGGACGCAGACGAATTGAAGACGATGCGGATTGGTGTGGTCTTCTTTTCCGGTCTTACAACTTCATGGTGTGAGATGTAGTGTATTGGGCCTTTATACGCCGTCATTTGTTCCTTTGTCAATTTCCTCGCAAAGTTCATTTCTGTGAGCTCGGTCATTTACTCATCATAGGCTTTGGCATGTTCTGGGTTCTTGGCGAGTCGACACTCGGTCGCTTCCAGCTTCTTTTCGGCTTGTAATCTGTTGTTCGGTAGGGTAGAGGGGTCCCTTTTCCAGGGGTACGGAATGAGCCACTGCGTTCCGATCTTTTGGCAGGATTTTTCAATAATCTTCGCTTCCTTTCGTTCAAACGAGCTTAACTTATCGGCTTCACAATTGCAAGGTTTGATTGCCACCCCCATTGACTCCGTTGACCAAAAGTCAGTCATTTCGATGTGCTCATAAAGCTTGACATTTAGCACATGAAGGACGTGGGCGTGCCCTCTAGGTTTAGCCCCGAATACTACCCAGCCAAGGGGTGAGTGCCTCGCCACGAGGTTAGCAGCTTGTTTGGTTTCCCCTGTATGTAATCTTGGGTGGTCTATCCCGATCAGCATGTCAACAGGACCGTCACCTCTTTTGATATTTTTCTCTCCTAGACCTAGGAGCTTCACGACTTCGTGCACTTTGATCTTGGAAATGTTGCTGCTTATGCAAGGTATCCCCACGGCTGTGACTGAATAGCTGGCCTTGTTTTCCAGGGACCTGACACGGACGCGGAACATCTTTGTTGCAATTTCTTCCTCCTCTCCTCCGACCTTTGCTATCGTTATGGTAACATCCTTGCCCTTCAGACGTAGTTCCTCTGCCACAGATATAAGCGTATTAGGCTAATTTGTGCGCCAAAATTTAGAAGCACATTTCCTTGCTTGTTAGCTCCCTCTTTTCCAAGAATCTCTGCTAGTACGATTGGCAACATAGCCTCTCCGTCGTTAGCTACAGATGTGATCGCCACGGCTGAATTTGGTGAAGCATTGTGTAGCAGTGGATGGTGAAAGGGTTTGCATTGGCTTCCGTTGACCATCTCGTTACACTGGCGTTGGCGGGAGCAGTTTGACGAGTTATGATCGCGGCCAGCTCGTTTGAGGCAGCTATAACATCCGTGATTTTCCTTGACGGCCTTTAGACGGTCGCTGGGATTCATTGAGATAAACTTTGAACACTGATCCGTCCATTGAGTTGAAACTTAGCACTTAGAGCTTGTTGTCTTTTTTCCATCGCCATAACCGAGGTGACAGACGTTTTTTAGGGGTTGGTAGCCACTTCTAAGCGGTGCGGTGGCTCCCATACGAGATTTCATCTCACTTGTCATCCAGGAGATCAACATTTCCAGCGTGGCCTCGCTCTTTGTACTTTCTAAAAAACGTGACCAGACTTTGCGGTCGTCAGAAAACATCTTTTGTTCTATGATGGCCAACATGTGGTTATTGTCCATGTCATTATGTCTGCCGACCTCCGCGAGGGTGTTGAAGCTTCTTTTCACAAGATGAACCAAATCACAAAAGCTCCGTCACGCAAGGGCTTAAATCGAGCGATGTCTTGCGTTATTATGTCTGCCACAAATCGAGGATCTCCATAGATCGAGTCGAAGTACTCCCTAGCAGCATCATAATCTTGGCCGATACCTTTGATTAACTCCAGGGGCTTTCCTTGTAAGCTGGCTCTTAACAAGGTGATAGCGTCCCGTTTGCTGTGCCTTGTTTCTACGAGGTGTTTAAAGTCGGCCTTGAATATCACGTAATCTCTTACGTCACCGGAGAATTTTGGTATCTTAGGTTTTTCCATCCGGAAAGCACATTCCAATTTATTACTGTTTTTGGCCCCCAAACTTGAAATTTGCGACCGGACGGTTTCTTTGGTTCCATTTTTTCCCACGTGGCCAGTCGAAGAATCAGTGCTTGTTTCGGTGCGCGAGTTTTGTGCTGTCGCCCCGACGCTTTTGTCATCAACTGCACTTTGTTCGTGGTTAGCAGCGCTTCCTGTGTGGCTTTCTTGTTGAATGACCAATTTGTCGGCGGTTTTGTCTTGTGGTTCTGAACTTCCTGTGCAATAATCATTTTTTTGTGAAGTCATGCGTTCCTTTATATAATCTTCGGTGTCGAGTTTTAATCTCATGAACATTTCTTGACATTCAAACACGCTATCGTCGGATCATTAGCAGATGTGGACGAGGCCCTATGTAAAAACAGTAATAAACGTAAAAAACAAGCTGCTTAATGCGTACTGCTGGTAAACAGACTGCTTCTGCATTCGGACTGTTAGTTGTGCTGTACGAATGAACTACAGTCTAATTTATGGAAAGAAGATCCTCAAAACAGATCACAGGCGAGGCTTCTTTATTTGTTTTACACTGAATAATAGAGAATTGGCTAATTTCATCACGTATTCGGGAAACTTTTTTTCAAATCCTACGAGTGGCGTCAGCTGTGCATCTGTACTCTCATGGAGGATGCTGTTTTAACCATTCAGAGTGCGCGGTATATCGAAACTTTATTATGATTAAAAAAAAGAAAAAAAAAAAAAAAAACCGGCCGAGTGCGTTGTTGAATTATCCAAGAAAACGGGAATTTTTAAGAACAATAAGAGAGAATTGCCAGGGAACGACTTGTGCATTTCGTACTCTTTGAGTGTTCTTAAATTCCCTTATATAACTCAACGATGCACGAGGAAGAAGGTTTTTTTGAAATATTTACTTTATAAATAGTGACAAAGAAATTCAGGTGAAACCACTTGTTTTCAAACAAGTTTAATCAATCAATATCGATTTTCTCTTAACATCAGCAAGGATTATTTTCCATTGGCTCAAACTGTGAATAAAAATTACACGTTACTGAACTCATTTTGCTTCAACAATTTTTAATACAACGAAAATCACCTTGGGCTGTTTGTGTGTAAAGGTTCTTAATTAAGAAAGACCAACTGTTTGAGAAGGTTGAAACACATCACTTCTTTGTACTCGGAGGCAAATTCATTTTAATTTGTACCGATAACGACTGTATAGCATAAATGCTGAACATGCCACAGAGCAGGTGAGCATGTTGTTGAGCCGTCGGTTGATTCATATCTTTGACTTCAGGAAAGGGTAGAGATTTGTGAGCACTCTACTTTAGGATAAAAAATGTCATTTTCGCCTCATTTTTTGGTAT
>NC_090895.1:16677129-16684629 GCF_036669925.1 Montipora capricornis | reverse complement strand
ATGCTCATTTGTATACTTATTAATTACCTAGCCTAGCGCATGGAAAAATACTTGTTTGTCATAAAGAAGTTATTTTTAATGCAATGTGTAATATTGTATTCCATTGGGATCACCCACTAGATTAGCCTCTGCTATTTCGATGATCCCAACTCACTGCCTATTTAGATGTTGTTATCTGTATTCTTTATTTATAATGTATTTATTTCCCAAAAACGTTTGTTCAACTCTGGGTCCTCTGGAAAGCTGGGCTCAGCACATTTATTCATCCATTTAATTCATTCATTCATAGCATTAGCATTTTTATCACGCACATACTGGTGCTAGAAACTTAAGCTATTATTTAACTATTTTTGCACGTAATTGTCAAATCATGTAGCCGTTACAGACCCTAAAATAAGAATATTTCCTTAGCACACAACAGCTCATAATTGAAGATCTCATTTTGTAAACCAGACACCATTCTACGGATTTTAGCGCTCTTACATGAATATAACGATGATTTCTTTTCCAGACCAGGCAAGACCCCGGGACCTCCCTGCGGATTAAACCATGCCTGTGCTGGATTACGAGTGGGAGTTAACTGTAATCAGCCTGACAGGGAAGCATTGCAAAGTATGTCGATACTTAAGTTTAAGTCGGAAACCGTAAAGATATATATATATTTAAAAAAAAAATGATGTCTCTAACATTTAAAACGTCAGCTCCCGGTTGTGTTGCTTGACTATTCGGGAACATTAATACTAGGAATAGACCTGTTATTCTTAAACTTGTTCTATTTTTGGAATGTGAGGCATAGCATTGCGTTCAATATAGCACCATAATAGATGAAGGAGGGGATGAACAGCATACGGTTTGCTCAGAATAAAAAGAATACGCGCTCTTTTGGACACGTTACGTCGCTGGGAAGAATCATGCGCAACCCACCAAGCCAATTACGTGGTACCGGAAGGTAATCCAGGTTAAGGGCATTCTGACCTGTGGTGTTAGGTCTTCTAAGTAAAGTCATACTAAAAACGTCACCTCTTGGACCCTGAATAAAATGAGCTATTTTTCCTTCAGATTGCTTTAAGAATGGAGAGCCTCAAATTGCTTCAGAATGCGGAGCAGTGTGCCGCTGTTGGGGAGGATGGGAGGGCGAATTTTGTGAAATAATATCTGCAAGGGGAAGAGGTGACCCTCATCTGGAGACCTTAGATGGTTAGTAGACACTTCATTTACATATCTTACCATAACAAAACTTAAAAATTATCTCATTTGAGCGTGCAACATAGAGTATAACAACATTCATGGAATTTTGTAGAGTCTATCAACTCGATTGCTGCTTACATGTCAACATTTTGCAAAATGTAATTTGACCTGTTTGATCATTCTCAAAAAAAAAAAAAAAGCACACATGTGGAACGTACCCACTTGAGGTCAAGTAAGAGGCGTGTTAAATTATGCAAGCACATTCAGTTACATTACACGATCTTCTTGGCCACTGTAAAAACATTCTAATACCAATAGTTTCATATCAAAAAAATACATTTAAGGGTGCTTAAAGAATCTTGACGCGCTGATCTTTGATCGGTATCTCAATCCGAATAATGGTAGACCAGTGGTTTGACACCAGCCTGTGCATCACGCTTATCCCATGGACAAAAGCATTTGTGAGGCACCATTTGGCGTTTATTGGTATCAGTGGACATTTAGGTAAAATATATCGAGACCTTAAGGTTATAAGGAGGGAGGGACTGTAACGTTGTTGATTGTGTGCTATGTCAGAGACGATCCACAGGTTTGTTTAGTCTGTTGGATTTAGACTCACGCTTTATTTTCACTATCATGTCCGATACATTAGGTGTGGACTTTGACTTTTTTGGCATTGGAGAATTCTGGGGTTGTAGAAGCCAGCATAACGATTTTGGACTTCAGTTCCGTCTTTTCTACTACGAGCGAGCTTCTCTGATTGGTGGAGTGTCACTAAAGGCAGGAAAGAGCGTGGTGACCGTTATGACGATTAAGACTGAAAGAGCGCGAGATTCACCTATTGCCAGGTGTGCAGAGTATATTTTGTACTCCCCCTTTTTCTGTCGCTTTGATTAAAGGCTTTTCAGTGAATTTCTAAATGCTTCTTCGCTTTCCAGAATCGACGGATCCTTGATAAATGTCACTACAAATTCCTCTGAACCTATTAAAATAGACAATGGCTCTGTTTTGATGGATCGCCAAGTGCGGTTTGCCTTCGAAGAAGAGGAAAACAGTGTTGTCCTGATTTCTCTGCAGTACGAGTCAGGTAACAACTGATCAAGTATTTCACGTCAGTGAGAAGTCATCGAAGTTAGTGTCATCGAACAAAAGACCTTATTTACGAATTTTGCCATAATAGTTTTCAGTTTTTTAGTCAGGTTGTCTTGTAAGGGGCAAATATTGAAAAACAAACAAGTTTCAGGCTATCGTCAACTAGAAAAAAACTTTACTAAAACTACATTTAAACGTTGTACACAACACAACAGTTGTTGGAATTAACATTCTGTGAGCGTTTGAGGTTAATACTTTTCCCGATAATGAGGAAGTGGGCATTGAGCTACAGTATCTTGGTTGTGTGATTGCGGAAGGTTCATCACCAGTTTCTCAATTATTCTATTTTATGTCACTTACTTTATTTTAAAGCCACTCATTTATATTTAACCTTTACTTCCTGAATATGGTCAGATTCGCCCTCTTCAATTAATCTGGTTGTGACATTCTTGGTCTTGCGCGACGAATGTTTGAAGTGCCGTTATCCGCTAAAAGCACATGGTTAGAAAGTCTTGATCAATTAAGCTGGAGCTGAAACAAAGAAGAAACTTATAGCTGAGGCTTTACTAGGAAAATTCTGGGGCACCGCTTAAAACATCTAAACAAACATTAAACATGCGAAGGCAATGATAAATAGTCTTAGCTCAGAAGCCGTTAATATGTAACAAGCACAAGACAAAACTGATTTTTGGTACATCCAGAAAACTGGTGATTGAAATAGTATTTGAGAATTGATTTACTTGGTAGGAGTGACTGTTACAATTGATGTCAAGCATAGTCGTGTGATGAAGAGGCAGTACCTGAATGTGGTCTTTTCACCAACCGCTGCCTACAAAAGTCATACTGAGGGACTGTGTGGCTTTATGGACAATAACGCAACAAATGACTTCTTAGGATCTGATGGGACAATTTTTGAGGATGCCATACAGTTTGCAGAATCATGTAAGCAAGTGCTTTTGTCTACGCTTTGTCTAAACTATCCATAAAGCTCACTTAAAAAGCCACATTTTCTCGTCATTTGTTTGTTTGTTTAAATTTATTGTTGGCGTTGTTTTTGGTGGTTTGTTTAAATCAGTTTCAACAAGAACATGTTTTCTAGTTGGAATTGTTTTGTGGAGACAGACCAATATACTGACGAAGCAGGCATATAATTTGTTGTGGTTTAATTTTGTAATTGGTTTCAATTGTTTTGAAACCGGTTCATTTTTTTTTAAACCAGTTTAAATTTTCGAAACTGTTTTTTTCAAATCAACTGTCAAAAAAAAAGCTTGATTTTCGAGTCTCTACCTCTGGATCTGCTGCTTACTCCTTCATCCACTTAACCATGCAAGCAGTTGATGCAAATTCTTCCGAATAATTTATAAATAAGTATTTTATTCAGTGTTCACCCCAGGCCACCCTCGGTCAAAAGTTTGAGTTATGCACAAATGTGCCATACGACACCAGAGCCACATATGGCAGATTCAAGCCATGCACAGAAAATGCCCAACAACCAATGGCATCTCCAACATTCCTCTGTTTGATAGAGATCGACTTGATGGTAAAATGTCACCCTTGCATTCCAAAATGCTCTTACGAAAAAATAACTGAGAGAAGTCGAATGACTTATTTCTCCTAGAACATTAAGCTTGTGCAGTGCTACCTATCTTACTCTCGATTGTTTCAAAGAAATTTCCTTTACATTCATCTTGTAAACAGACCATTCTGCAAAATGAGTAATTTTCTTTCAAGATAAATTGTAGTTTATTAATACTTTAACAGCACAAATAATACCATTGCATGTTACGTTTAATGGTAATGTAGTTACTTTTCAAGTTGTATAATGCTCTTTTTAATTTAAAATCTGAGAGACAAATATTTATGAATCTTGTATTATACAAGTTATATTGCCAAAGGAATGATTAAAGAACATCACTGTTTTTTTCCTTATGAGGAGTAGTTCTACTTGTGAAAGACAGAATAGGGTTTAACTCTGACGAAGAGCTAACACCCAATACGCCTGCTTTTAAATTTCATTACAGTGGTCAATTTGCCATATCCACTCAGTTGATAAACCCTTTCCTTTCTCCATTCCCCACTGACACAGCACCACAGCTTCTTTACAAATTAAAGCTCTTTAACCTACATTTGAAAAAATGCTTTACTTCCACCAATCATGAACGAATATTCGTAACCCAAAAACCAAGACAACGGTTGTTTTAGACTAAACACTGCAAATAAGTGACTACTCCAATCACTATAATGCGTGCGAATCCCTTACCGGGAAGTGTCTGACACTTGCAGACTGCAGACTGCAGACTAACCCTAACTGGCAAATGGGTGCTTAGACTTAAATACTGCTTCTCAGCGGTATTCGAAATAGGCGCTTTATAGACTTACATACCGTTTATCAGCGCTATTTGTAGGCAGTCTGCAGTTGTCATACACCTCCTGAAATGCTAACCGTTTAAAATAAGTACGTAAACCTAATTGACAGATTATCGTAATCACTATGCTGAGTATTTAACCCTAAACACTAAAGATAATTGTTCACATGCAATAAACAATTATTATCTTTGATAGCATCAGAGACAACAATCCATTATGATAATCTTAAAAATAATTTCTCTAGTGTATTTTATTCATACTCCATCTTTTCCTAATAAAATATTCCTTGGAAACATTTAACGTAAGGTGGAAGAGGTTGGCCGCGCAATCCATTTGTTTCCCCTGTCAAAATTGGTTGGATCGTGAGTGTTTCATCACATACGAATCATTTCTTTATCAAAACATTTTTTTTTTCGTAGGTAATTTGTTTCTGTAAATTGAAGCGCTGTCCATGAATCGAACATCCCAATTTGCGCCCTTCGAATTTTTTTTTTTTTTGTTGGAGGTAATTAAAACATATAATTAAAACATTTCTTGCTTAGGGAGAATCAAGAATAGTCATAAAGGATCAGGGGAACGTAATTCTTGGACTTCATGGACTTCGTCGACTTTTTATCCTAAGGACATCATGGACTTGTCGTATATGGATCCAAACTTCCGCCCAATTTACTCATTACAAGGAATTTCACAGTCTCTGTTAGAGGTAAAAATAAATTTATTCTTCAGGTACACCCTGATATTTTGTTTTCGCGTTCTTTTAAGGTACATACCAAGGGTACGCATGTGAGAACAAAGCAGCGCTATCCATTTGGCAACTACTTTCACACCCCATTAGATCACTAACAATGCGTACAACAGCACGTTTAAACTTCGGGTCGGAAAAAAAAAAGAAAAAAAAACCAAAGAAGAACATTTTCTCGTATACAAATTGATTTCCAAGACTTCAATTATATTCCTGAATGGAGAAGAAATCATAGTGGGATTGCCATTAATGACGTTCCTCGACAAGAGGGGTAACTCGACGGTTATTTGGGGTTATATCCCTAGTAGCTAGCTAAATTCAGTTGTAAAAGTTCTTGCCATGGCCCTTTTAAATATATCGTCCTTCCTATTAATGCACTTTACTTTAACAGCTGGCAACAAGTATGTGTACGTCACTGAACATTTCCGACAGCAATTTACAAAGCTGCATATATGATGTTGCTGTTACAAATGATACAACATTCACCGATCAAGAAGAATTCAAACAGGGTAAGTTGTTTCTTCCATGATCTTCCTCAAGAATCGCAACACTATACATTACTTTACGAGTCAGCAACTGATAATGATATCATTCGTTACCACTGTCACTGCGCCATTAACATGACCAGAAAGGGCACAATGTAATGAAAGGAGAGTATAAGCTAGCTCCATTGTATCCGAAAACAATTAAATTAGGACATCTTGTGGAATTAGTTAAGCTCTTGCAATAACAGGATAGAGATGACTGATCATGCAAACAGCCGAAAACGTTTGGTTTCAACATTTTAATTTTACGAAAATTGCCTTGTAAAAAGCATATAAGAAAATGTTGTTTTTTCAATAACACAGGTTGTCCAGACAAATGTTCAGGTAAAGGAAGATGTATCAATGGAACTTGCAAATGCATAAATGGTTGGGTAGGAAAAAGCTGTAATCAAGGTATTTCATTTTATTTTATTGCTTACATCGATTTCTATCACTGTATCCTGCCGCCTGGAGTCTTTCTAATTGTAGATTCCCTTCTTCATGGCTTACAGTACTTTCTTCGACCTATCGTACGTAAGATCAGAAAGTGAAACTTTCAACTTTCTCCCCAGAATAATTAAACGCCCTAAAACTCTTGTGTTACAAAAAGCTCTGTAATGAAAATTCTTGGAGATTTAACGAAACACAGTGTTATGCTGCTGGAGATGATACAACTTAGTCGTGATCTGTCATCAAATACAGTTATTCTTCGTCGACAGGCTCTTGTCTCAATTGCTCAACCGACCATGGGAAGTGCGTCAAAGGATTTTGCGTATGCAATTTGGGATGGGAAGGGCGAAGCTGTGAAAAAAAAGGTAAGCGTTTAGGCTTCTCATTATCCCTTCATCTTGGATTTGAAGATCTTTTCAAAAGCATGGAAATATACAAAATGTGACCAAAATTTCCTTTAAAAAAAGAAGAACTTAATCTGCGGAGATATCGATTTAATAAATTATCTAGATTGGTTGGTTTGCGGAGTTAGACCATTAATTGTTCAACGACATTTAATTGTTACTCTGAGTAATACAGTCAAGAATAATGAGATCGTGGTTTTCAAAAGAAATTCTCTGAATCGTACTATTAATTAATTAATTCATTCATTCATTAATTCATTCATCATTTATTTAATTATTACCAAGTTACCGGCACCAGCTGGCTTGTTAGCTACAATCTTGGACAAAACTCGTTGGGAAAATAGGATACACCGCTATAAAATGGTCATACCCTTATCTGTCTGTGTTGTAAAAGATTAACTTCTCCATACTCCATACTTTCCCCCCTCCCCTTTATTATCCAGTGTTGGTTATAAAACGGCCAAAGGCTTGTACAGTACTTTTTAACACATTAGCAACATTGGTACGGGGGAGGGGGGAACATGGGCTTTGTTTGTTAGTGCATGTTCAACGATGTTCACATCCGAATTTTTCCCAACAGTTTTGTCCAAGATTGTAGCTCAATTGGTAGGGCGCTGCACCGGTATTTAAGTGATGGGTTCGAATACCACACAAGCCTGACATTTGAGTCTTTCTTTTCCCTACTGCTTTAGTACTGTTCGTCAGTAATCACTTCTACATTATTTTAACTCCA
>NC_090895.1:16667129-16672129 GCF_036669925.1 Montipora capricornis | reverse complement strand
ATATAGCATATTCCATATCTAACAATAATGCCTTCTCCATCGATCCGAAAACTGGTTTACTTACTATTGCGTCTAACTTGACGGAAAGAGAGTACCAGTTGACGGTCGGTGCATCTGACAACGGAAAAATTTCCTGCTTGACGGAGATACGCTTAATTGTTAAGGTGGTCAGTTTGCCAACGGAAGAATCTTCGAAGCAAACCCCCAGTTCTGCAACAGACAGTACACCGCCTCCCTTTGAAACGTCCAGTAAAACAAAGACGCCAGAGCCTTGGACGCCTCCAGGTGATTATCATTTTTGCTATAAGAGTAGTTAAATAGCTAGATTCAACTATTTGCTCAATAAATATTTATGCTGGATATAAGGGTAAAAAGTGGCGAATTGCCTTTATCCTATTTAATCCATTTTCTTTTCTTGACAAGAATTTTTTTTTCATACAAGTCCTAAAATTCTGCAGGAGGAAAATACCTAGCATAATCTTCATGTGCATTTTGCTTTTCTATTTAGGTTGTTTGTGGGCCATACGTTTTCCTTGCGTAAATGACCATATAACATAGCAACTGAAGCTGCCACTCTGTAATAAGTTAATTTGCCCTCTACTTGCGTAATTCTTGGCTTTCACATGACGACACGGCCGCCATGTTGGTGTCCCCAAACAATGAAATGGCGGCCATGTTGGTGTCCCGATCCAATGCTCCGGGAATTGAAAGCTATTATTATGCTAACGTCTTCTTTTGTTTTTGTTGAAAAACATGGCTGTTGATCACGTGAGTGAAATCCAAGAATAGTCTCAGTTTGAACACTGCTCCCAGAAAAGCGCTATCAACGGCTTCTCAAACAAGGTCACTTAACTTATACCGAAACCTCTTCTTAGGCACTGAAAACACCCAGAAAAGTGCTCCAACCGACATTTCATCGCCATTAACATCAGAGAACGACGCCACTGCAGCACCACAGACAAACCAGAAATATGTTGTCATTGGAGCTTCTGCCGGCGGAGGACTACTGGTGCTAATCATAGTAGCATTCATAATAAAGAAGATTTTTTGTAAAGCCAGGCCCTCCACACAACGTAACATGAGTGAACAAGGCGCCAAAGTAAATGAAAGCTTTCAGGGTGAGTTTGAGCTGCATGCAATGCCTGTCAAGACGTGAGAACACTACAGGACAGACCTTCCTTACTGATGGACACCTGGCAATCATAAGGCAGTTAAAAAGCGTGATTTATTCACTGCTTTGAGTCTTTTGGAACTGTTAGATATCGTTAACCAAGTCTTCATAGCAACGGAGTAGACAACCTCGTTCCCAGGGTCCCTCTTCTCTGCCTCCTTTGTCGTCGAGAAGAAAGACCCTGGTTCAGGCTGGTCACGTGGCACGCCTAGACAAACACTTTTCCACTGGGGTAGAGATGTCGTTAAAATTTGATGCCGCAAGTGGGAGAAAGCCTATTCGTTTAAATGAATTTTTTTGACTAAATAATCTTTACCTTACAATGTAAGTATCAAAAAGGTCAAAAGAGTTGATGTTATATTGCCACAGTCCACAATGAAAATTTATTTCCTTAGTAACTAAAGTTGCTTCTACAGAACATGCACTATCATAAAACAATAAACATAAGACTACTTTTGCTTGTTAAAATGTCTGTTTTACTTTACCGGGGCTAAAAATATACTTCACGATTTGTTATAAATTAAACGCTAAGCTGTGTGCAGTTGCAAAAATATCTCAATGACAATCTAGACGGAGTTGCTGAAATATAAATAAGTCAGAACTGTCTACTCGTTGTACAAGCTTCAAACTTAGGAATCAATGCTTGACATTCGAAAGAAAAACGAAAATGAAAGAACAAAATAATTAAAATACCTGTGTTACGTTGCTGAATGATATTTGTCAGCACATATTTCACTTCATTTTCGCCGTTGCATTCATGAATGAAAAATCTGCCCCAGACATCATATGTTAGATGTTGTTTCACTGTCGTTAAAAGGAATACTGGGAACCATCGGTTGAATTCATAAAGAGAGTTGGCTGTCCTTCGCACGCCGATTAAGTAACAAGAGGCCAGGGGTAGCCTAAACTTTGTTGGAAGGAATTTTAGCCGATTTCGCTTAACATTCACAATATTTCAGTGATTTTTTTAAATGTTGCATTATCTTGGTCAATATTCAGTTCAATTCCGTAGTCCGAAGTCCAAAGTTTAAAGTCCAAATTCCGTGACCCAACCACATGCTTAAATGCGATCGTAGAATAGTTGCTCGCATTTAAAACTGTTGTTAACGGCGTTGACTCGAATCAAAACCAGTAAACAGATACTTTACAAGTTTCTTTCATGGTATTTTAAGATATAAGATATAAATCTTTAAGATTTAAGATATAAATTTGATGAGGGTACAAAAAAGACAAAAAAATGTGGCCATGACACATGCAGACATTGCGTGCCTATTTGTTAATTTTATTAAATATGAGGTTTTTTACCATATGAATGTTTTTGGGTTAGATTAACACAGCGATTACACAAACGCGGGTTTCATATAGATACGGTTTCGTGACTTTTTCCCAAGTTTTTTTATACCTGAAGACTGCAGAGTTTCGTACAAATAAATATAAATAGCCAGTCATCAGAGATCACAGATCCACTCCTGGTGTTCGATTTCTCCATATCCAACCAGAAAAGTTACCCGAGGATTTTCTACTTGGTCTTGGTGTCGTGCATAACATCAAAGTTAGTAAAACATTGGACATACAGCTCACCTTGATAACGGCTCGACGAACTCCATTTCTCGTCGCTTTTGAGATTCCAATTATTTATTTTTCACCGCCTGTCTTGTTTATCTAATTGACGTTCAATTCTTCAACTTCATAAGGGAGTATATTTTTTAAAGATCCACCACAACGCCATTCCCGTTACAGTGACTTCGATGCCATTGCAGGTTAATTAAATGTTCTACTGTGCCCGCCGGATAAAATTTACGCATTAATACAACCCTTTAAAACCTACCAAAAATACGCCCAAAAGACTCTACGCACAAATACAGTACTTAGTAGGGGAGTGACAGGTGTTCATTTTCCCACAGGGGAAAAAATAAAACGGATAAATTCCACTCAGATTCTGACTGCATCGCCATATGGCAACCCAGTAATGAGGAGGTACCTAGTTCGAGTCCTACTTGGGGAAAGTGCAACTCAGTGACGTTTGCCATTTTAAGTGTTTAGTCCGTGAAATCATTTGACCTTTAAAGACCAGCTTTTTGGCTTTAATTAACTATCATTTCGACTCCTCCCCTTTTCGTTAATTCACGAAGGAATTTTCATCAAGTTGTTTGCTCTACAATTTAATATCATCAAAACACTTACAACTAGACAGAGAAACGCCTAAAACACATGATAATATGGCAAAAAACATTTAAATGTTAAAGCTAGCACTTCGTTCCATTAGATAAAGTGAAAAAGAAAAATATATTTCCCGGAAAGTAAACTTCATAATTTTTCGATAGATGTATAGTTTATGGTTGTTGAGCCTATCAAAGCGCGTTAAAGGAAGCCGTGAAGGTCTACCGTAACCTTAACCGTAAGTGTGCAAATATCGATACTGTTGTGCTAGCGAATCTACTGGGCAGGTTTTCTAGTAATATTTGACATCGGGCGTTGAACACGTATTATAAAGGGAAAATGTGCAGTATGGCGAAAGAGAATTTCAAATTAGGTGAGAGGGAGAGGTAGACTTATTTCCTGGAGGAATAATTGTAATTCTCTGAGCCATACGGAACGCTATGACCTTATTCGTTACCCACCCTGTTCTTATGCACCCTGTGCTTAACTGTCTCATACCCTCCTCTCCCTTTGTCGATGTCAAATATTTTGTTTTAATTTCTCTCAAGAAGAAGAAGAGGCCTGACCTTGCTCAGCAGTATTTTTTCTTTTTTTTTCTTTTTTTCTTTTTCTTTTTTTTTTTTTTTTTTTTTTTTGGAAAGTGGGCGATGTGCTCATGAACAAGGACGTAAGCATAACAAGGTCAAATAGATCCGTATGGAATAGAATCACAATTATCCTTCAAGGTAAGTGTACCTCTGCTATAATTTAAAATTTTAGGTCGTTATTCCTTTTCAACTGCTTCGCTCGTCGAGGTTCTGGAATATCTCAAGGGTAGCGGTACAGGTGGGGCTAGTGGAGTATTTGCCCCACCAATTCGCAACTTTGGGAAAATTCCAAATTGCGCAAGCTGGCCTTGATGATGGCAAAGACCCAGTAGACCACCCAGAGACTGCCAAAGACTACTTCCAATCTATTTACTTTGAAGCGCTAAAGCTCGCAATTAGTTTGGTGCTCGACAACCTGGATACAAATTGTATTCCCGTTTAAAGTCACTTTTGGTGAACACATTTAACGGGAATGAGTTTTCCAATGGTCTTGATTCTGTCTGGGATTTTATGGAGACGACTTGATGCGCAATTCACTGCTGCCACAAACGTTCAGGTGCAGCTTGGTAATGAGACACACCTTGGGTTGAACGATGTACTGAAATATCTGAGAAACCTCCCCAGTGCAGCTTTTGATTATTTCTCAGACGTTTTTAACCTTGTGAACTTACTTCTCGTGGTAACTGGTACGAATGCTGCGAGTGAGCGCTTGGCCCCTACCCTTAGAAGGCTCAAGACGTATCTTTGAACAACTATGTCGCAATAAAGATTAAATCAATGCATGATTCTCGAGATATGTCCAGGTTTGACCCTAATTAGATGCACGCGGATTTCAATAAGCGTCACGAAGTGTCCGAAGATTAACTGCTGCATTTGCCCAAAGCTAAAAGTAACGCTAACCTGTACCCTTACCTTATTGTTGAAAATAGGTAGCAAATGCTTAGACTTAAAGGGACACTTTGTGTTGGATGTCAAAATTGGGCGTGCATCTAATTAGGGTCAAACCTGGACATGAGTGGATAATTTTC
The DNA here is from genome assembly GCF_036669925.1 of Montipora capricornis. Lineage (NCBI taxonomy): Eukaryota > Metazoa > Cnidaria > Anthozoa > Scleractinia > Acroporidae > Montipora > Montipora capricornis. Next base: position 16,667,183 of record NC_090895.1, on the reverse strand, counting down.
GGCTAGTTTGAATGCTTTCTACGCTGGAAAAGGTCATCACGTTTTCCTTACTTT
>NC_090895.1:16657129-16662129 GCF_036669925.1 Montipora capricornis | reverse complement strand
GGCGTGCCTGTCGGGAAATGACACCGCGAATGATCAGTAAAGATAGATTTAAAATGATCGGAGAAAGCCGCGACCTTTTCCAAATCGGGCGTGATTTCTGTGGTGTTGTCTAGGAGCATGGTATCAGGAAAAGATCCTCTAGTTGACTTGAGTTTGAAGAAAGACCAGAAGGGTTTGGCATTGGTGTGCACTAGTTCGGCGGCAATACGTGAAAAGTAGGCCTTACGGTTAGCACGGACCCAGTTTTTTTATCCGCTAGCGCATTTTCCTGAATTTTTCAAAAACTGCAGGATCTTTTGATTTGCGCACTTCTTAAGCTTTCAGCTTAAGAAAACGAAAGGGGCGCAGTTCCATTACTGCTGAGTATAGCAACTCAGTAGTGTTATGCCATACGGCCTTTGTACTGTTATGGTATTGGTCAAAACTATTAACTTTTAAATAACTTAACTTTATTTTTATACCGCTCATATCCATGTATCGCTGTCCATGGCGATTTAAATTACTGTAAATTTACAATTTACAGTAATTTAAAATAAAAACGATTTAAAAGCACTAAATTCTATGGAATGTTATTATACAATAAATATTATTAATTCTATAAACGAGCTATAAAATATTCTAATTATATCAAACAACAATTATTGAAATGATAATGATAAAATCAAATGATGAAAGAAATATCAATAATATTGTTCATGTTAAGGACTCACTCCATGTGATAATGCTACTATGGTCTTGCCCTGTGAGGGAAAGAATAATAATCATGGGGAATGGTAGGTTAATGTTTTGAGCACGCACCGATACAGCGTAGATTTCATTTAGTAATGTACTCTATTTCGGCTGAAATTAGAGTGAGTTATATCAGAGGATACGTTAGCCGTCATGTCATGTCTAACTTATCCCCTAACATAAATCACTCAAATTCCCCACTTCCTTCCGGCTCTTTTCGCTGTGGCAAAAACTACGTTACCTGTCCTTACATTTCGCATAGACTTAACAACTCAGTTACAGCCCGTGCTCATTCTGGAAGAATGATAAAGAAGCCTGAGAGACTGGACCTATGAATAATTTTTCTAACTCCACCCTAGTGTATAGGACTTAGAGTGTCATGATCATGTGACTTTCGTTGTTGTTCCCGCTCTTGTTATCGGAGGTGTTTTGTACGTCGTAGCATTTCACTCGCATGCGTCCCCTTTGTAAATCGATGAGTAGCCAAGTTGCGTTACGCTTCAGTATCTCGTGGTAATTTATGTTAGAGAAAGTTAAAGGGAGAAAACGAAACGTTCGGGATGGTTACTGAACTTCTTTAAAGTTAAAATGGTGAGACTTAATCTGGACGTTTACCTTTGAAAAAGAAGGATGGAAAGAAAGCTAATCATTGATGTAGCTTGTAAAGTAGTCAAGGAGTATTGAAGTGAAATTTTTATGCACATAAATATACGAAACCTCAAAATGGTTGCAGAATTTTATGCAGCTTACCTTTTTGACTGCACAAAAGGTATGCATACCCTAGCGAATCAACATTATTTCTTTTATAACAGTCCAGTCCTTAACCCCCCTTACTGTCAAAAATATTTTATCTTAATCGGTTCAAAGGTTGATAGCTAGTATGCGTGACCTATTAAGTGTTTTCGCTTATATATGTGTTACACGCTGGTCACGAGAACAATGCATCCAACTTAAATTAAAGATGGTTTTGTGAGTTTGTCTCGCTTTTTGATTCCACTAAAGTTCCACCAGATTGTACCCATTTAAATGATTTTACTGTAGTTTGTTAGTGACAGAATATAAATTTCCACAGAAGGCGTGACCTCAGGATATTTATATATTCCTATTATTTGATTTCGTCATGATTTCTTCAGAAGAATATATTGGTGAAGTTTTGCTCCTATCGTGTTTCATTGTTTCATTTTAGTTGGCAAGGAACTGATCAACCATTTCGAAGTATGGACAGAGGACTTCAAATATAAATTATATATTTTGTATTCGGTTTATTGTAAGGGACACATCGTTCATTGAATATTACCAACAGGTGAGTTAGATTCGCGTCACTTTAGACCAGGTCCGATTCCACGATTAATGAAGTGTTTACATTTTTATGTTCGCTTTTAGAAGATTCTCACCTCATCAGACCCTTTGTATCCACGGGCACCGAAAATTATCTAGCCAAGCTTATCCGACTAATCTTGCAGGTGTGAGAGTTGTTAACAAGGTAAGAAAGATATTTGTTGGACAAGGAGCGTTAAGACAGAAGCCCACGCTGAAGACTGTCTTGCATGGATCGATGCTTAATCTCGACAAATAATTTTCATGATGCCAGCTTATGCCAGCAATAACCTGAAGTTCAGTTTATTGTTTATTTATAACCTATGTTTTTTTCTGGGAAGGTTGAAGTAATAATTAAGCATAAAGCAAAGTAGGATTTGGAAAAAAAACGGAAGGATCGAGGTCGCTCTTGTCGAATATGAGATGAAAATGAACATAAAGGATTGCGTAAAGTCATCTTCTTCTTCTGCTTCTTCTCGTCATCCTTCTTCATTGCCATCCGCTTTTTCATTTTTTTATTTTATTTTGATATACGTTGCAATCTAACAGTAGGTCTTACGTATGTTAGACAATTTTGCTACTCAAGACTGTTTGTCGAATAAAGTTCAAACCTCAGAAGTGTAGGCGGCTAATGTAATTATTCGATTTCTCCCATCGCTTCACGTAAACAGCGGGATTAGAGAACAGCGTTTGGCAGGAATGAAGCTTGAGCAAAATGCACAAGTTTGATTGAAAGAATCAACAGAGTGCATGTTTTTTTTTTCGTAAGGTCAAACAAAAAGTTATCTCAGAGGTCTTACTAGACTCTTACAAAGCAATCAAACGAGGCAGGTTGGTACGTTGCTCGACAGTTTCGCAGCCCACTGCTGTTCGTGCAATGCTTTTGCTTGATGGTGTTGTTAGAGTTTGCTTCTCATTAGTCTGACTAGTGATTGTTTTAAATGTGTCCCGAAAAAGAACTCAATTTCATGCTAATTTACCTTAATATTTTTATTCGAAATAGATCTTTCCTTCGAGCCTCTCAGCGACTCGATAACCGCAACGCATAATTTAAGCCTCTCTTAAGTTTGCTTTTGTTATGCAAATGTGACAACCACAGGAACAAAAGACCCTTTGTCTCACCGAGTTTCAACGGGACTGCATAAGCGTAATAGGCTAGTTTTGAATTGTGCAGCAACAAAAGAACAGAGTAGAGGTTCAGGGGAATAATAATAATAATAATAATAATAATAATAATAATAATAATAATAATAATAATAATAATTATTATTATTATTATTATTATTATTATTATTATTATTATTATTATTATTATTATTATTATTATTATTATTATAAATAGGAGCATTGGGGACCTATACAGACAGACTGGAAAAATACCTAGAGGATATCCATGTTGGGCTTCAGACCCACACAATGCAGAAGACCGTGCTGTTGGGCTCAGTCCGGATCCTGAGACAAGTTTTGGATTGCTGAGGCTGCTTGTTGCAGCTTGCGCCAGAACTTCCAGCATGATATTGCTGTGATTTGGGACACATAATAATGATATTTATTTATATGACGCAAATTCAACCATACAGTTTTCAAATGTGTAAGTTTCTGTTTGAATAACCGTGAAATGTGAGATAAATTTTACTCGGATTAACCTTGCTACCGTAAGGTTTATTGTGAAATTGACATTTCGTCGTGGTCTCGAAATATTACAAATTTAGGGATAAATCTGGAGGAAATGACTTAATAAAGCCTTTTCAGTGTATTTACGTCTGTATAGGCTGTTTTCGTATTAGTTACGTCTTGTTTAAACGAATTATGGCTTCTGGGAATTTCCCTCCTGAAAGGAGAGAAGTCGTTGTCAGAACAGAGATGGAAATATCTCATTTTACAGATTAAGTCTAAGCTCCCATTTCAGTGATTAGGTCTGAACTTTCGTTTATCTTATTGCTATAGCAACATTTAGTTCTCGAAACTGATTTAGAATGGTCACTTTCTTTAGAGTCAGGGTTGGTGTGTATATCCATGAGATCCTTGCCAAATTGTTGTTACAGAGCTATTGCTCTTTGGAGGAATGCAATGAGCGATGATAAACATGAGGAAATCCATAAGTTACTTTCTAGTTTGATTGAGAAAAATCCAATGGTTTTTCAGCCGCTACTATTTTCTACAAACTCTGGGGGAGTCCAATCTCTTTAATGTATTACGATGATTATGCTCAAGCAAACCAATTCAGTCTCCTTCTGCCTCTAGGTAGCCGTTTTAATTCTCCTCTTCCAGAGAAAACGGCAGTCTCTGTTTCGATAAATTAAGATAAAAATGGGAATTCATATGCCTCAGCTGTTAAACAAACTTTTTCTTCTGTCAAACTACCATTTACAAGTGTTAAAGTCACTGGATCCAAGCAAACTTGTCAAGCTCCAACTTCGAACAATACAAAAGAGTCATCCTCATATACTAGTTCTCTGAAGATCTGGTCTTTGGAGCAGGTCTTTGTGGTTTTATTAATACTCTTAAAATCGTACTCTTTTTCGAGTATTTTTTTGTACAAAGTCGGTGTAGGACATTCAGAGGTTTTGTAACCTCGTACTTATCGAAACCTTGAATTGGTTACGATTAATAGCCCTAGTCCACGATGAAACACAATTTTTATTCCTGGGCGAGCAAAATTTTGATTTTCCAACGTGAAGAAGAATCTTTTGCCTTTCTGGGTACCTTCGATCGTTGTCACAACCCCACACAGCACAATGACCGCCACTAGGCATGTCTCCAATAGTATTTTAATTGCTGCGTTTTGAAATAGGCCAAACGCTAGCCCGTACACACGTTGATACAACTGAAAAGGCTTTACTGAGTTATTTTTTCCAGATTCATACCTAATTTTTTAATATTTTGAGACCATTTCACAATAAACTTTAGGCAAACAAGGAAGTTAATCAGCAAATTTTATGTCATATTTCACA
>NC_090895.1:16647129-16649629 GCF_036669925.1 Montipora capricornis | reverse complement strand
TACCGAAAGACATAAAGAAAGAAGAAAGAGAGAAGTTCTTTACCTTCGTTCGGGACCATCAGTCAAAGGTTTTTCTGGTACTTGATGGATTGGATGAATTGCCAACCCACAAATTACCCGTCTATAAAGAAATCATTCAAGGGAGAATGCTTCCAAAATGTTACTTAGTGGTTACAGCACGCCACGAAGCTGGGAAAAAAGTACGGAAATGCTGCGACACTCTGCTAGAGGTCGAAGGATTTACCAAACACGGCGCCGAAGATTTTATTTGGCGATATTCTAAAACTGAGAAGCATTTGGCTCAAAAGATCTTGGAAAAGCTGCATACAGACGCAAACCTTGAGGGTTTAACTGCAAATCCATTAAATATAGCACTACTTTGTCTCCTTTGCGAAGACTTCCAAGGAGATTTGCCGAAAGGAAGAACTCTCATTTTCTTCGAAATAGTTCAGTGTGTACTGAGAAGGTTCAGGGAAAAGAAAGATTTATAGAAACGGACGAAGACTTGACAAAATTGTACCACTCTGAATTAAAGCATCTTGGTTATATAGCGTTGAATGGCTTGCGTGTGGATGAAATGTGTTTCGACCACAGCGCATTCCGAGATTGTACCAGCAACTTAATACCTGAATTGGGATTTCTGTCAGTTCAGCCTGGAAGCAGCAAACGAAGACCAAGCCTCTGCTATGGGTTTCTACACAAGAGCTTTCAAGAGTTCTTTGCTGCATTTTATCTCAGTTGCCAGCTTGTTGATGAGGAAATTAGTCCAGATGGCTTAGTTGCTGACAACAGATATTTTAACGAGTTTCAACAGGTGCTTATGTTTACTTGTGGTATCTTGGCTCAACGGTTCGAGACAAAAGCCAAGGCTCTTATGGCAAGTATAGCACGTCAAATTAACCATTCAATTGAAGAACGGAGATGTAGTGACTATCTATGCGTAGCATTAATTTGCATCACTGAATGTGAGAAAGATCACGATACCTTCAGCAAAGAATTGACGCATACGCTTGGTTCGCTTCTTGAAATTCCGAGGTTCATTTGTTTACGGAGCTTAGGTGAAAATAGCGTTGCTGTATTAGCTCATGCATTGGAAACAAATTCAACGCTGGGATTTGGGCAACGATAACATCGGTGACTCGGGTGCCGCTGCCTTGACTAAAGCAATGGAAATAAATTCAACACTGACACCGTTGGAGTTGCCTGGCGATGGAATCAGCGACTCGGGTGCCGCGGCACTGGCTAAAGCAATGGAAAGAAATTCAACGCTGGCATGGTTAGATTTGTCTCGAAATAAAATAGGTAAGTCGGGTGCTGCTGCACTGGCAAAAGCGCTGGAAGTCAATATTTCCGTCTTTCTCACTGCGTTCGTACGAAGAAAAATAATTTTCCTTCTCCAGTATGCTGAGGCATAAAACACACTACAACAAGATAAAGGCAGGCAGAGTACAAACACTTGCCTGTGAAATACAAAGAAAGGGCGAGGACAATACCTCGAAAAAGCATCCTGTCATAGTAAGTAGCGCGAAAACGAGAAGCGCCAAGCTACGAGTTTCTATCCCTGTCCTGTTTCCTTGACACATTCTGTTTCTTCTTCTTCAAGGCTCTTTCCTGTGCTTTACGAATTCGTTTCTCGTCTTCGGAGTCACTGGCAAGCTCCTCTGTGTGGTACTCTTTAACGGCGAGCCAACCTGCTTCGCTTTTGTCGGTAAGTTTGATAATCTTCTGCCGGCGTTTAAGATTCTTACTTAGCTCAGCGACCTTCTCCTCTGCTTTTTCTGTTTGCTTGGCGGCTAAAAAATGACTTACTTCGTCAAACGGGTCCGTAAAGTTCGGAGTTAAAGAAAAAATTGATCCTTGTTTCCCGCGAACTTCAACTTCTCTGCTTCGGCTACTCTGCTTAACTTTTGAGTCTCAGTCGCCGTACGGGACACGAGGCCGGACGAAAGACTTTCGACTTTCTCGTCTAGATAGTTCTTGAAACGTTCAAATACGTCTACGACAGTATCAGTATGAGATATGTTGTCTCCGTCCTCGGTTGATGTCCTATGCTCTGGAGAGAACGGCATAACAAAAAGAAAACAATTTCTCTGAAACAACCGCCGAGTAGCTTCGCACGTGATGACTACTTTGACGCTAAATACTCTTATATACCTATCTGGGGTCTCCAGAGACCCCACGTGCTAACACCAATGTGTTAGCGCAAAGACTGGAATGCTCACGCTAAACTTCCGAAGGAAAATATATTAACGCTGACGCAGTTGTACTTGTCTGACAGTGCAATCGTTGACTCGGGTTTTGCTGCACTGGTTAAAGCAATGGAAATCAATTCAACGCTGACACGGCTGGATTTGCCTGGCAATGGAATTGGTGACTCCGGTGCCACTGCGTTGGCTAAAGAAATGGAAGGAAATTCAACGCTGACATGGTTGGATTTGTCTCCAAATAAAATTGGTGACTCGGGTGCTGCTGCACTGGCTGTAGCACTGGAAATCAATTA
>NC_090895.1:16632129-16634629 GCF_036669925.1 Montipora capricornis | reverse complement strand
CTCGAAGGACTTTGAAATTTTGGATATTTATCACTGTTTCTCAGCAATGGATACTCGCTCGACCTTGAAACTTGGCCAAGGAGAAGTATATTCATCTGTGTGCCCATCGCTGGAGTTTGAGCGTGACTGATACTGGAGAAGTGTGATTTTATCGGTGAGATGTGAGGTTAGCTAGAAATTACTTTGCAGCCTTTCCTTCATTTTCTATAGGTACGAGTGACACCCGGGAAGTTGAGAAGTTGCTTAAATCGCATTCAATCATGCACATAACCACACAGTTTGTTATTGAGATTCCTATACAAAGCCATATAATTTTTTTTACCTTCTGAGTCTGGGCCACCTGTGGATAGTACTGTCTTAATTACAGTGACACAGCACCTAAGAGTTAAGAGCCCTATAGAGGTTTAATAATGTAGTGATCTCATCTCTAACACGGTAATTGTACAACATTATTCACCCTTGATAATTTCATTGTGGGGACACCAAAATATTGAGCAATGAAATCGTTCCTTACTTCGCCCTGTCACTGCTTGAACAAATCTCTCTTGATCACAATGGCTCTATTTTGCATTTCCGCACTTAAACGTCTAGGAATTTGTTTTAGATAAGGCCTTTTAGCCTTCCTGAATTAACTCAAGCATCAATTGCCTTTATACTTCTGTTGAACTGTTAAGAAAGGCAGCCACTATTACAAAAGGCCAATTCTTTGAAATGAGGCATTGAATTATGTCAAAACAAGACAAAGTGCTTATAAGTGCTAAGTGAATTTATACGTTTCAGCAAATGCTGAAAGTTGAAATTCTTCAATAGTATTACCCAGTAAGGCCATGATTACAAGAAAACCTTCCAAACATTTGTCTCTTCTTGAAGACAGAGCTGAATACCAAAATCAGTGCAAAGAAGAAAAACACATGAGGTTTACTGTCTTGTTTAAAAGACTTGAACACATATCCCTCCAGAAAGCAGGGGGAGAAGGTGGATCGCCTGTGCAATCTTGTTGAGCTCCCATAAACAGTTGTGTGCGACAGATCTCTACCTAAATAGTGAAAACAAAATTATGTCACCTATGTGCTTCTCAGGCTTCTTTTATAGTAAGTACCTCAAAATAAATAATATACATGTAGATGTACATGAAAACTGATTAGGACACTTTTTGATAAGCAGCCTTGATGGCTACCATCCAACATTACGTTAGATTTCCTGATTGCACCTGTTTAACATAAAATGCCTTTGATCACCATCCAGCATTGAAACCCCTAGGTATAATTTCAAACTGATACAAGTGAAGCAGCTGAAAATCAAAAGCTGGGGAAATCACGCTACAAAAATCCCTTGCTTCTAAATACTAACAACACTGAATTACGTCATATACAACTTAGTAATTTTGATCCTTGTCTACTTTAAAGTTTTACTGTTACGTACCTCATCTCTGTATGTCAGCTGGTGACGAAGAGACCCTGTGTGGTTGTGCATGGCTCCAAGCCACAGAGCTTCCTCATCCTGCAATCCAATATAAATCCTTGAAACTCTTCCACTGTAATTCGGGCTTTCTGGGAATTTTTCATGGAGGTGCTTTGTTGCCAAGGTCACATGAGTTCCTCCAAGAACCTCATACTCATAATCAGCAATTTTTTCACTGTTGAATTCTTCCTTCTTTTTAATGCCCTTGGCAGCAACAACAATGCCTCGTAGTTTCCAGTAGGCTGATCCTCCATATTTCTGATCAGTTGCTTTAAAAATCCATCATCCACTTCCCTTATCTGTCTATTTCTGGGTGGCAGAACCAGTTTCTCAATTGGAATGAAGTGTGCTTTATCTGCAATTAGCAAAAAAACATTTAAGCTTAAACTAGTTTTGGACTTTTCATACATCAGGACATTCATGTTCATTTAACAGCGATTTTTCCCTTTTATTCACAAATCAAAAGTAACTTATTCTCGTTTAATATATTTCTTCAATGTAACTGAAAATAGCCTGTCATCATCTAAAATTTTACCTCATGAAAAAACACCAGTTAGATTTACATCAAGTTTTAATAGCAAGTCTACCCCTTGATCTATCCATTACAGATGCACATATATCCATTTAACTTATTCTTCTCAATGACTGGATACTTACTATCCAACTGGCAATCGTCGCACCTTGCTTGAACGCTCTTCACATGACCCGTTTCGGAATTCGAAGCTCCTTTGTGCCTTTTCGAGGAACAAGGCTCACTGAAAAGTGGGGTCAGCGGCCGCTTTTGGGCATGCATAGGTTGCGTTTCTTCAACACGCTGTCTGAAGGCCACCGGCGGCGGTGCACGCATTTCCTGTAACGCCTTGCTTATATCATTAGCAAGACCGTCTGCTGTTTTGCTTTCGATCTTCTTAAAGACGTCATTGCAATCTAGCTTATTAAAGTAGCGTGGATTTACACTGGCAAACTGGTATGCACCACTCGGTGAGGGGACAAATTCCAGCTGCAACAAAATAGAAAACAAGAATGCGTCAGACGATGG
>NC_090895.1:16622129-16627129 GCF_036669925.1 Montipora capricornis | reverse complement strand
GCATGCAGGCTTGAAATTTCTGGACCCGGTCTGAGATTTGTTGTGATACACATGAGACCGGTACGAACTCAGACCAGTATGAGAATTTCTCGTCTCGGTCCAGCAACCGAGACGAAGTCAGATCGGTCTGAGTTCATTGTCAGGCCGGTCTCATGCAAACGCATAAAAAGAAATGCATGGAGGCCGATACCAACTCATGCCGGTCTGAGTTCGTCCCGGTCTCATGTAAACACCCTTTAAGTCTCAAGGTGTAACTCTATAGCGGGTGTGCAGCAGTCAAGCCTGATTCCCAATTTAGCTGATAGGAAAAATTGAGTGTTTTTCAATTTATTCCTTTGCAGGCGTTACTTCCCTTGATGATGAGAACACTTGTATAGATGCAGAGGAACTGCTACAAGATGAACCAACAGCCAAAACACCACAAGGTAAATTTTCATTCCTTCCAGCTACTCTCCTTTATTTCACAAAACAAAAAACAACCAAGCACTGTATATTATAGGCAAGAGACCATACGTTTCTGTGGTTCATTGTCTGATAAACCACATGGGCTTTTGGGAAAACACGAGAATCCATAAATCACAAGCCTGAGAAGACACGGAAAATTCCTACGAGTTTACCGGCGCAATGATTATACATTGGTGACACCAGCTCGATTTTGATTGGCTATAAGCACGCAGCTAATTCTTGCTTGCTCTGTTTCTCTTACGTCATACATACATACATACAACAGATTTTATATATGTAGAATTGATTTCATACCAACAGACAATAGTTTTATGCTTGCAGAAGTGACGTCACCTAACACACTAACCAGCAGTTTGATCAGTTTTGCCATGGATGAGCTCAGCTCAGGAATATGCATAATACGTGTAAAACAATTGTTGGATTCGGTTTTTGCGTGACAATGATAATTATCAAGTTCTCAGTTTGTGGTATCCGCCTCAGCATTCAGCTTCGGCAGATAATACAAACTTTGGCCTTGATAATTATCGCTATCATGCTCAATCTCATCCAATAATTGTTCAAATAATTATTATATGACTAGCTCCGTGAGCAGGCAAGATGAACCAAATCGCACGCTGTGATTGGCTACCCATGCAGGCAAAATGGAGCTATACTGCCCGCTCGGGAGTTCTCGCTTAGTCCCGCAGGATCAAAGATAATTTTTTTTGGTGTTTTATGTTATCCCATATAATAAATCCTATATTGACCAAGCTTGTGAGGTCAAGATGACTGGATCCTGGCGTTGTTCTTTTTTTGTGTGTTTATAGACACCCAAATAAAGAACTTGACCAATATCCAGCAATCTTGACCTCACGCTTGGTCAATAACCTACATTTACATGTATTTTGTGTTCTCTCATATGACAGAGGGGTTTCAATGCTTGTACTGGCAAACACAATTTGCCTAGATCTCAGGCAACAATAATTGTTGACTGGTAACCACCAGGCATAATTAATTGACGATGAATGACATCAATTGGTAATCAATGAGTATTTGAAGCCCAAAAATTTTGTGGCCTATCGCTTACTCATCAATGACATCAATCACTCATTGATGTAATTGATTACGTATTGATGTTGTTGATTACTCATCGATGACCCATCGATTACTTGTCGACTATTATACTGGGCACAAAAGACACATTTCTGGCTTTCTTGTTCCACTTTTTTTGTTTGTGATTCTTTTATCTGTGTTGGACATATTTTTCTTTATGACTTGAATTAATTTTGACTAAATTATGCCTTCACAAAAGTCAAATGACCTTCCGGCATTTTGAAAGGTGAAGTGCTAATCAGAAATACACTCAGATGATGCTTAATTGTGCAGTGTTTCACTTTACCTAACTCTTTCTTTAATAACAAAACAACTTCTGCTTCCTTCAATTTCTTTTGTTGCATCTCCCATCTGTGCTGGTGGCCCTCGCTTTCTCAGAGAATTTTGTCATTGAGTAAAAGAGTGCCATCAGAAGATGGAGTTGCTGGAATTTTTTGGACAAACTGAAAAGAGTCCAGAAAGGTGTATTTTTGTGAATGGGACATCTTGTTTGAAATCTTTGTAGAATTTTCACAGGCCAAGCTACAAACAAACGAATTAACCACCAGTCTAACACGGGCCGTTTTCGATATTTTGCAATCAAATCAATGCCTAATCAATTCAATCAACGACTGATCGATGCAATCAATGACCAGTCAATGACCAAACATTTTGCGGCCTCTTGATTAGTCATCAATTACTCATTGATCATTGGCAATAATCATGTGCCCAGTGTGTCCGTAAAAGCTGTAATATGTTAAAGAGCCCAATTTTATCTTCGAGCATGATTTTAAACGAAGATCATGGGTTCAGCAAGACTCAACATCTAAATTACGACTGAATGACTCAAGGTAAATTATTCCAAAAATGTGTCATATAAGGTTTCACAAGACATTTGAATGAATTTTTCAAGTTCAATATAAAAGAGTTACTGTACTACTTGTAGAGACAAGAGATGCATTTAGATACGTACATGTATGGATTATTAATCACTCCTAGCTCAGCTAAGTAATGTATTTTTGTAATCTACCCCTGCACAGACTTAATTTGTCTGGATGATGATGATAGTTGGATAGATGCCAATGAACTGCCATTTGAGGAACCAACAGACATTAATACACCACAAGGTAAAGTTTTGTCACAACTACATGTACAGTATTTCACAAAACAACAAACACCCAAGTATTTTACTAATAGATTCACCTCATTTATTGTAATTGCAGATTCACATTGGTTTGTTTCAAGTGTCCAAGGGAAAACAATTTTTTTAGATGTATCAAAATCAGACAAAATGTTGTCAAGAGTAGTTCAGTGGCTTCAGAATGTGTCAAAGGCTTCTGTTAAGTCATTCCTCAACAAACATGTGGACATTATAATTACTGATAGAGAGGAAACTAGTAAGAAGGGATCACTCAAAATAGCGAGTCAAAAGCGAAGTGCCTTGATGCTAGGAATGGCAACCAAGGCAAAAGGACCTACATTTTCTGGAACTTGGAACATGAAGATTTTGAAATATGTAGATGTCATATCATGTATGAACAAAAGTCATTGTGCTCCAACTAGACGGTGCACACAAGTTGCAGAATATAAAAAGGGCTATATTTATCGTCTTTGTTCACCGTTCCTTAAGATCAAGGACCACTCAAGGAAATACAGGCCAGAGTTTGTGGAGATGAAGTCTTTCCCTTACCTAGACTTAGATACTGAAGGGACAACATCCCCATTTGATACCTGGTTTAGGGAAAATTATGCCCTCTCTAAATAGTGATGTGATAATTATGACATTCGCGGTCATTTTGTCATTAGAGGTTTAGCCTTCATAGAAGGCTGTTTATTATGCTAAGCATTAAGTGTGAGGCAGAGGCACGGAGCTTGATATTAGATACATGTCGCAAGGGTAGGGGGTAAGGCAAGGGGAAAAGGAAAAAAACTTAGTTGCCAGTCTCTTGCTCTAGCTCTTCTCACCACCTTTTAGCAGCTAGCAGGTCAGCGTGATGATAAAGGTTTCAAAGTTTTACATCTGCATGTTTGAAAAAAAAAACTGCCCAAGATGTTTTTAAATTGTGAGAAAGTTTATGGTAAATTATTGTCTTATGAGTGGTTTTCCAAATCCTCAAAATCTTGCACTGACTTGTAACCTTAATACTGTACCTTTCAAAAAAATTGGCACCCTCATCACGTGAATCAACCTTACCAGGTGATCAGTGAATCCATGACCTACAACAAGGGACTGGGACGAGCATTAGCATTAGCATGCCAGCTAGAAGTGGTTAGTCTCTAAAGTTACATCAGGAATTCTTTCAGAGAAAATACATGGTAGAACTTTACATACATGTACAGTAGTGTTTTCAACACCAAATATTTTCTAGTGTAGTTGCTTGTTTTAAACACCAGGTAAAGGGCCAGACTGCTAACACTTGTTAGACTGGCTGGCAATCCTGTATATTATGGATAGGAAAGGATAGTTTTTTTAGTGAGGAACTTGTTACTTGAGTGGAATTGATTTGTACAGCTTTTTTAATGATGCAGAGTCATCCGGCTTTTAAAATAAAGGTAGATTGTATCCTCATAATGACTAACTTTTGGTTATGGTACTGTAATATATGATATAATATGTGCATTATTTCCATTCTCTTCCATATTTGGCCTTTGTCTAGGTACTGTAGAAAATAATAATTATAATAATTATTAATTACCTCAATCCTCTGACTTCAAACAATCTGTTAATTCTTCAAAGTGTGAAAAAAAAAGGTTCATCATGCTAGCTAAAGAATACATCATCACATGTTGATTTGTTGTTGTAAATTCTCATTGTTAGATGTGCGTCTCAGACGAGATGAAGAAATTTTTATGGGTCCTCACTCAAATCTGCTGTGAAAAGAGGTGCATGAGACACTTGTCTATTGAGGACTTGAAATATGCAGAGAATAGGAAGCAGACAGGAAAGCAAAACTATTTCCTAGAAATCCTCCATCAACAAAGCCAACTCAGTGAATCTGGAGAATATGAAACTGTATTCTTTATACGAGGAAAAGGTGTATGTCGTGTAGCATGGCTTCAAGCACACAATTTGAGCAAGGAAAGTTTTCGTCGCATTATGAAAAAGTTTAAAGATGGTGTCACAATGGTTGAGCATGGTAACAAGGGAAGAAAGTCAGTAATGAGCAAGACAGCAGAGTGCATTGCTTGGTTGCAGTTCTTTGTTAACTGTATTGGAGACCACCAACCAGACAATGGTGGTATTCATCTGCCATCATGCTTCAGCAAAAGCGATATCTACAAAAAAATGCTGGAAGAAAACAAAACTCTCAACCAACCAACCATATCGCTATCTCACTTTTACAGTCTCTGGGACAAGCACTTTAGCCATGTCATTATTCCTAAGGTACTCCAAATTGTTCAATCAACATTCCAGTCACCTCTCACAAGTAGTGTTCATATTTTGAGTGCATGAAAGTCATTTC
>NC_090895.1:16599629-16617129 GCF_036669925.1 Montipora capricornis | reverse complement strand
AAAATTTCTGCAGCACCCAATCATTTAGAAGGGATTCAAAATTTCTGTGACATCCAGCCATTTAAGACAGCTGCATCCGAACTTTAGAAGGGTTGCAAAATTTCTGCACCATTCGATCATTTTAGTGGGCTTCAGAATTTCTGCAGCATCAGATCGTTTAAGAGGGCCTTAGAAATTCTGTGACATCCAACCATTCAAGAAGCCACCAAATTTCTGTGGCATCAGATCATTTAAGAGGGCCACAGAAATTCTGCGACATCCAACCATTCAAGAAGCCACCAAATTTCTGTGGCATCAGATCATTTAAGAGGGCCACAGAAATTCTGCGACATCCAACCATTCATGAAGCCACCAAATTTCTGTGGCATCAGATCATTTAACGGGGGCTTCAGAAATTCTGCGACCTCCAACCATTTAAAACAGCTGCAAAAGATCTTTGATAGGGTTCCAGAATTTCTGCAGCAGTTGGCTACAAAATCTGATAATTTCGGGTGTCTGCGAAATTTCTTCGGTATCCGACCATCTGCCATGTTGGCCGCAAAACGTATGTGGGATGGAGCCAAAATGATGACGGTAATAGTAATATCTTGCACTTTTCTCGGACATGCTCCACATTGCAGAAATAAATAAGTATCCTTAGTTGATCTTATAACAGTGTCTGTGAAAACTCGATAGTTTAAGTGTTTTTGTAAAACCTTCCGACAAAAACCACAGAGTTACGTTAGAAAATGCTATTTTGGAAAAACACAAAATATTTTGGAAAGCGTTCTTTGTATTAAAACTGTTTGTTTACCATTTATCCTTTCTTCTTTTCCCCTAACATTTTATTTCTTAATCAGAATTGTAATATTTCATTAGTACTATGTATCTTCTTCAATATTTAATTTGTAAATATTCATATGTATATTCTATTTTTCTTTTTCCAACACTGTAAATTAATGTTTGTGTGAGTTTAAATTAAAATTGATTGAATTGATTGATTGAGTGACAAATAATTTCAGTCGGCTAACGAAGCATTAGATGCTATGTTGAAGGATCTTGCTCAATTCAGCAGCAAAATCAACTCCATTCTTGTTTAACGTTCAATTTCCATCCGCCGCTGTTTTTTCTCACTCAACTTGTAATTTCATTTTCATTCCTCCGAGGGACACCAAAAAATACTAAGCATTTTTGTGAAAGGCTGTTAATTTGTCGGCTGTCCACTTTTCGAACAATATAATTGCAAAAACATTTATAAAAAAAAAAACATTGCTTTCGTTTACGTTTTCAAGCTTTTGATCTTGGGGGCGTTGTAAGAGCATACTTGATATGACAACCTGTCAACATTTCCTCCCAAATTTTAAAGTGTGAAGTGAAAATCGAGCAAACCAATCAACTTGCGTTTGTTGATTACTTCAACCGCAATCGCTTCATGCACATAACGAAAGCCGGCTTTTTTTCACTTTTGGATCTATAAAGTGTATTCTCCTTTAGAAATTAATCGGAGGGTTATAAATAAAATAAACCCTTCTCCAGCTTGCTGATATATCGGAGGATAATCCCCTCGGCTGAAAGATTGTCCTCAAAATTTCACAGTCGCCCTCGAGGCTTCGCTTCTCGGCCAACTGTTCACTTTTCGAACAATCTTTCAGCCTTGGGTATTATCCTCTGATATACCAGCAGCCGCAAGGGGTTTATTAACTAAATAAACGTTGAATGACATAAATATATATTTGAAGTCGGCGAGTTATAGACGAAAGCGTCGGCAATTTGAGCAACTGTCTCTTATAGACACCTGAAAATTTCAGGTGGCTTCAACGTGATTCGAACCCCGGCAATGCACTACCAACTGAGCTTTGGCCATTGGACGGCATAATAATAATAATGATAATAATAATAATAATAATAATAATAATAAACGGCGGAATAATAGTAAGAAGAGAATAATAATAATAATAATAATAATAATAATAATGTTGTATGATGATAAGGTGGTTACAGCGGTGGCCCAAGAAATGTTACGGACAGTTTTATATGAAAGTGAAACAATGATTCGTAATGTCATGTGGGGACTGATACAAGGAGAATGGAAATTAGGCTGTGAGAAGATTAAAAGATGAGACTATTAGAATCATGAGAGAATTTTGTTTGTGGTATTTGAAAAAACTACCAAATTATTGTCAGTTCCAGTCCAAAATGCGACAGACAATTTTAACGATTACTTTTATTTTAACAATTAGTTTTTTCATTCGATGTATTTTTCCGTCTTTTTCATGGGCCGAGAGCCCATTGCGTGACCTGCAAATAACTACCTACAGATAAGTGTTTTGCTGCAAATAATATTCATAGCCTATTAATGTTCATTAGTCCTCATGCATATTATATAAGCATGCCTTGATTATTTATAGTTGTCAGTTTTGCCTATCTTTGGTTGGAATCGTTTGATTTATGCCCGAACGTCCGTCCCCAGTGAACGACAGTTTAAGTGTCCAGCCCCTTCAAGGCTCTGTTGAGCAGGCTGCTCCGCCAACCACGTCTTCGAAAAGGGAAAAGGCAACTGGGTCGAGTGTGTCGAACGACTCGACGGTGACTCTTGAGGTATTCAGCTACAATGTTTTGGTTTTGAATTCTAACCGCGGTTTGTCGGTTATTTCTTGTTGCCCAACGTTATATTTCCTCGGTTATGTTTTTCCTGTTACTCGGGAGCCGGTTATTGTTTTTTTTTTTTTTTAGACTTCGCGATGGGAGCACATGGTCGGTAATCTATTAAGTTGGGCTCGCCAGGATACGGTTCTTTTAATATTAGGCGATAATCGGTTGTTTTATATTATGTTTTGCTGTTGCACTCGTTTGTTTTCTTTTCTTTGTTTGTTTCTTATGAATTTGGGTTGCTATATATCTGAAAGCTGTTTTGTTTTTTGTTTTGCCAGTTGAGGACCGAAGAAATTATTTACGCTGTTTGCACCTATTGTCTCTTGCTTGTCCCTTGAGAGGGACGTGGGTCGTGAGGCTTTGGTCAAGGTCCCTTGTGGTTTAACAGTGGTGTTTGGTTTTGTTTGTTTGGTCGCATAGTTGTGCGGACCGTTTGAGCAATGCGTCGAGGACCTCTGCTCTGTGCCACGAGGTGGTGTAAAACAAAAAAACATAAAAGAAATCGGTCGGGCACCGATTGACCAGTGTGTCGAGGACGTCTGCTCTGTGCCACGTGGTGGCGAAAAAAAATAATAAAAAAGGGGGGGGGGGGGCGGAAAGGAAAAATCGGTCGAGTACCGAGTGACCAAATTCATTACCAATGAAGATTACACCGAATCTTCGCAGAAGTTCCCTCGGCATGTTAGACACAGCTACCGCGTGGCCCACGTTAATTTCTTTTCCTTTTCACCACAAGGTCAACATAAGTAAGTTTTAATTTTCTTCGTCGCCTTCCATTCTTACGCCACCTCGTAGGACAAAGCGACAAAGAATAAAATCCAAGACTTGTTGCACAAACGGTCCCCGACCGAATATTTTTTTTCCCCTTTCACGCCACCTCGTGGCCCAGGGCGAAATTTTCCGACGCACTGCTCTATCGGTCCTACAACATGGAGAAAGGTTATATTTTGAAGTATGTGACCTGACATTCTTGGAAAGCAGCTCTAATGTGAAGTACGGATTGCATTTAAAAACATTATGCAGTTATTTGGCATTTCTTTCCTTGTTTGGTTCCGGCCACAACGGTCGGTGCCCTAAAGTAAGAATTAGATGAGGGGAAGGAAAAAATTGATGCGTCGGCAATCGAGTCTGCTTTGTCCACTCTCCAGATGGTGATTGCGAGTCCAGCGGCTCTTTTGACCCATATGCTGCGATCGCTGCCCTTGATCAAGTGGTCAATGTCACGAAGGAAAGGAAGGATGAAAGAGCGTCGCGTTATGAAATAATGCTAAGGTAGTGCCATCCGTTGTTGAACAACCCGTGCCTTCAGCAGGTATTAATAAAGCTGGTGGTGTCTAAGGAAGAGGCCGAGGTGGCAAAGGTTATTGCTAAGAAAACCAAACGGTCCGTCCCAGTAAATCAAGGTTTGTTCACTGGACGGACGCGAAAGGCTCCGTACCAGAGGCGTGGCACCAATTGCAGTCCTAGATAACCTCCGAAGAGCAAGTGCTGGGTGTGTGGTAAGGTGGGACATATCCCGTGCTTTTGCCCGGACGAGCGTTAAAAATTGTGTAATCAGCGAAAGTGATTTGTCTTGAAATGGAATTCTGGATTGTCTTTGCTTTTTGGAATTGACAATAATAAAATGTAAAGGCACCGTATTAAGCATGTGTCGCCTTCTTTTTGCAAGTCTGTGATCTCGAGTTTGGGAGAATGACCCCACAAGCGTTTTGCCCATAGGCGTTTTGCCCCGATTACTCGGGCTACGGTGGTCACTTTCTCCGAACTCGGGTTTGGAGTCTCTGTTTTCGGTACATCTTTCTGATTCTTTTTTTTGGTGCTTTGTTTTAGCCTAAACCAAAACGACACAAGGGAGATACGATGACGTTTATGCCCTTAGAAACGGAGGAAAGAAGCAGGCATAGATAAATACGATGGGTATCACCGGAGGGTAAACTGAGTTTGGAGAAGATGACATCAGAGGACGCTTGTTTAACCCAGTTTCATTGATTGTTACGGGAGAAACTCTTAACCTGCGGTATCTGTCTTTTCGCGATCCAGACTCCTTTCAATCTGGTCAACTTCGCACCCGAATTGGACTCTGGGAAAGAAATTTGGACAGGAACGAACCTGCAAAGGATGTCCTTTATTTATTAAAACTTCACAATAATTACTTACAAGATTAAGCATGCTAAAAGAACGCGCTGAGGGACTAACTGGGAACACCGTACACAGCAATCAAATAGAATTGAACTCAAGTCAACTCAAGTTTTAAGGAGAGGGGGAAATCTCAGAGACCCGCAGAAAACCCCTCGTAGCAGAGTACAGAACCAACAGACTCACCCCGCATGAGGTGTAGAGTATCGAAACCAGGTGACATAAGGACAGAAAATCTTTTTAACACTTTAAAAAATAAAGAGATTTTTTGTTGCTTTTACAGAACACGGAGAAGGTCAATCTGAATTTTGCATTTCTTCAAAAATCAAAGAAAATTGTTCGATGTTTTCTCATTTTTTTCCACAATTATCAACAGATGTCAAGTAACTTCTCAAAAGAAAGACACAAGATGGAAGAAAAGAACCTTCAGGATTTTACAACAAGGAGCTGCAAGGTGATGTTAACCAAGTATCATTGGTATGTAAATCTGCTTCACAATTTCAATGAAATGTCAGTCAGACAAGTGTTGAGAATGAAGAATATTATTAGCTTAAGAGGTGTGATCTTGTTATACCACCAACGTCTCATCACTACCAACAAAGAACTCTCTGGTACTATAGTTGGGAGAATGAACGTATGGATGCTGGGAGTGAAAGGTTTGAACCTCTCAAATAAAGGCAGCGGAAAAAAGAAAAAACAACCACAACAACAACAACAACTCATCAAATTAAAAATGACGGCTCCTTGACGATTGGAAAAAGAAAATAATAGATAACGATTTTGGTTTTTCTATCAAAAGCTTGTCTGTTTATTTATTATTATTATTATTATTATTATTATTATCATTATCATTATCATTATCATTATTATTATTATTATTATTATTATTATCATTATCATTATCATTATCATTATCATTATCATTATTAATTTATTTTTTATTTTTATTTTATTATTATTGTTATTATTATTTTTTGCAACGGAATATGATGTTTTCACAACTACAGGTATACCAATAGCCATGTCCGAGTTGCTACATGCGTCAGCTTCAACGCGTGTCCTGGTGCACAACCATTCAAATGGAAATGAGTTGCGTATTCTTATGCAAATCAAACTCATTTCCCTTACAATAGTTGAGCACCAAGACTCATTTCGAAACCGAGACAAACAGCAACTCGGAAATGGCCCATTAAGTTCCACTAAACCCCCCCCCCCCCTCCCCCTAAACTTCCAACAGCTTTTCATCCTTTATAATCTTGTTCATTTGTATCTAACTGTCCTTTCAGACTAAATCATTTTGTCGCAGTCATGGAAGCCTGGTGCTAATCAACTATTGACCAACTTCGCCATACCCGCTGCGAATCATTTCTTAGTGCCACGGAATTTTCTCTTTCGCGAAGTTTTCTTTCAAATATTAGCTTAGATTGTCGTCTTGTTATAGAATTTCATAAGCTTTTAGTGTCAACCAGTACTTAGTATTAATTAAGGTCATATTGTAAGTAAGCTTATTTTTGCTTTAGGCCAAGTTCAAATGTCGAACTTTTCATGTACCGAACTTAAATCCCAGTTTGGGTCGACCCAAATAGTAAAGTTCACAGGGTTGATTCAGACGTCGAACGTATCACTAATCACGATGTACAATGCTTACCAGTCCGCTTTCTTGAAAGAGAGGAATTGTGGGAGGCAATAATAAATTATAAAAATTCATGCATTTTATTCGGCACATGAGAAGATCGACGTTTGAATGGAAGTCGTCCCACAGTCGATTTTCCCATGTAGGCCACTCCAACTTAATTCTTGCGTCAACCCAAATTAGATGTGTCGAACTCAGTATTGATTCAAACGTCGATCTTTTCATGTACTTTATTGAATAAATTAGGTTCGTTACATTTGAGTATATGAAAAGTTGGACGTTTGAACTGGGCCTTAGTGTTCATTCTGTGTAGTTTATAAAAAAAAAAAAAATAGTGTCTCTAATAATTCCTTTCTTCTTTTTACCATTTCGTTTATTGTTTTGTCGTAGTAACTACAATTGTTAATTTTCGTTATTCTAGTGAAGACCTATATATAGCTTTCATAACCAAGTCATCACATATTGTATTGAGGTCAATGCTTGGTTTCACTGTGTCATTCACAATGTAACTTGATTGTGAATAGTGTTTCAATCATATGAGCAGTATTCCACCGAGTAATTAATAGGTTCTTGGGAAATACCTGGTGGCAAAAAAAGCTTAATTAAGCTTGTCAAAACATGTCACGAGTGTCAATTTGTGTGCAAGTATACATGTTATAGCATAAGTAACCTTCGGAAACGACCGATGGCTGGTTGGTTGAAGTTAGCAACGAAAGAGAAGAGAATGAACAAAATGATATAATATGTAGATTTAGCCTAGCCTAAAAGTGGAGCTCCCTGGTTATTTATTCTTACTGCCTGTAGGGTTTATGAAAATAAAAGGTTTCGAATTGTCCGCGTTTTGATGTTTCCGGTTGCTGCTTTAATAATTAAATCATTTTCTTTGCTTTCTTCTATGGAAATATTCATTGCCTAACAGTAACTAGTGAATTCCACGTTAAATTGTACGCTAAAAACCGATATCGCATGAATCACCAAGCGATGAGTGCGACATCGGTTTTTCCAAAGAAATTTACTTTGCAATTCGCCAGTTTAACAATAATTTTTTCTTGAACCGCATGAGTTTTAATAAAAGAAAACAAGCACACCCTCAGCGAGCGAATGTAAAAGGAAAAAAAGCCATTTCAGAGTCAACTGTCAATAGCCAGCGAATAGGAATCACGCTAAAATTAGAAGCCATAACAACAACTTTGTCAGTTCAAGGTCAAAGACGAGTTTTACTGATGTACTTGATTCCACTTTATCTCTGAAAACGAGATCATTCACATTTTCTGATGTATTTCATTGAAACACGCCAGGTTGACTTGAAACAAGAATCGGCAAAATAAGGCAATGCAACCAAGAAAGGACGAACTTCAAACACGATCTGCTCCAACACTTAAATAACGTTTGGGTGCTTTAAACAATCTCCTGAAAACACAAGCTGGTGAGATTTCCCTCTAATTTTACGAGAACTCATTACGAATACGTGTTTATAACATAAGGGCAAAATTTTCTTTTCACTGCCGAGGCACAACGAAAACCAGTTGGGCAAACGGATTAAAAAATACTCAAGTTGTTCGATCGCGCGCATTTTAGAGGAAAACAAACAAACAAACAAACAAACAAACAAATCAACTTTTCCTTTATGTCCACAGAGTACAGATGATTGTTTTTTTACTTCCAGTTGACAATAAAAATTCAATTTTCAATCCTGAACAAAGGAAGAACCGATTCAAACACTTTACATTACGCATCCGTAAAAATAACAAGCGATTTATTGCCCAAGGAAAGAATTTGTGGAGTAACTTCTTCCGCTTAGTATGCGCTGTTACTGGTATTCTGTTTTGTCGTTGTCATTCTCTTTCGCTCTCCATTCTTTTATGTTCTAGACATAGGTCCTCCAGGCATCATGTAGCCTTACCAGAGCTTCTTAAGATATGCCAAAAAATTGCAATACAGAGAAAAAAGCAGCTCTAAGCAAATTAAAAACAAACCCTTACCTTTCAGTTTACATCCCGCTAATGCTTCACTTGAATAACTGCGTAGCCACCAGTGTGGACCACAGCTATCATGATATGTGGAACTGGATTGAAACCAGCTAAAAATGCCGTTTCGTTGATGTAGTATGGCGGTGTAGCCGCATCGAGCCACATAAAGCGCGCAAAAAAATGTGCCTCGCTTATGTTCGTGAGTTAACCTCGGTTGAGCCTGCAATCTAATCGGAAACCAGTGTCTGGTCAGCGGTTAATTAAAAAAAAAAAGCTGACCTCGGTGAGCTTTAAGCTTTAGCCCGCGATGTGGTCAAGTGATACTGGTCAGCGGATACCTTATTTTGACAGGTGTCAATTGATCAAAAGATGGATGTCCAATATCACATTGGCATACATAGAGGGGTGGACGTACGGACCTACGTTCGTGTGTACGGACGCTTGATGACGTCATGGCTATAAAACCAAGATTTCTCGCATCGATGGGTTACCATATTTTCTTAACAATGGTGCTCCAAGCGTGCGCGATCGGCGGGCGGATATGAAATCAAGTAAGGCTATGATCCTTGCAGAATTTCTTAGCAACGATCCTCACAGCATCAAAGACTCCAAGGACATTGGGCTTTCGGTCACATATTCTAGATTGAGTTTCACGGTGGTTTCAAGACTTCTGTAATGGCCCTGTGGTAGACAGCCACAGTTCAATGAAACGTTGCGTACTGAAGAAAACCGTGATTTATATATACAAAAACTATATTACTGAGAGATGCCGCCGAATCGAAATGCACCAATCGTCTCTCAATTCAGTGAAAAAAAAAAAAAAAGTGATAAACCAAACATTGTTATTGGTCAATGAGCAAAAGAGGTCAGAGATAGCCAATTAAATGTAAGCCCCGAATGGCGCAATTTGTGCGTGATACACGTGCGTTGCTTCTGCTTTATATACATCATGAATTTTTTCATGTATATTATTAATAAGTAATCACATGATTTTTCTTGGCAATTTGGAATAAATGAGCACTAGTTATCTGTTTGGAAAGACTACGAATTACACTCGGCCTACGGGCTCGTGCAATTTTGTTCGCCTTTGAAAAGCTTTACTCTTACTTATTATTCCAACTTGCACTCGAAATCATGCGATTACCTATACAAACAGCATGTAATTTTAGAAGCGTTGGAACTAGACTAAGCGTTAGAGTATTCATTGCAAGCGTAAAAGTGAGTTACCAGCTGGACTTTAAAATCGTTGAATCATGGGATAGATCTCGAGATAGACCAAAAGTTATTTATTTAAATAAATGAGGGAAGTTCGTCAGTAAATATCATTGTTGATATTTTGTGCTCATGAGAATAAAATTAAGATTCATGATAACAACAATAATAATGCATAGAGGTTCCCCAATAAATTCTGTGGCACAGATTCACAGCCACCTTTAAAATTTTCCATTATGAAGGTGGCTCACTATAAATTCACCCCAGAGAAATCCTTTTTTTCATCTTAGCCTGTTAATCACTTTCCTTCGGAGCGCGCGCTCCGCTTTAAACCAAATCTGAGTGGTCCACACTGGGACAATGATTACACCGCGTGATTGATCCTGTTCTGTCTTCTGTAAAACCCTGTTGATTATAGGTGGGGGGGGGGGGGGGGGGGAACCACAAAAATTGTGCTCCGTCCAGCTGATAGAGAAAGCATCAATTGCAAAAGCTTGGGGATCTGGTTTCCATGAGACAAAGGGTCTCAACTGGAAATTCAGTCTTGAGGCAAAAATATCTATGGAAGGTATGCCCCAGAATGCAGATACCCTCTTAAAAATTGCTGGATCAAGTTTCCAATCTGTGTCATGGAAGGTGTGCCTCGACTCATTATCAGCTAAAACATTAAGTTTTCCTGGGATGTGTGTTGCAGTAATCCATAAATTCCTTTCGATACACCACAACCACAACTTCCTGGTTAGTTGATTGCATTGAATAGTTCTACCAACCGTGATGTCAATACATGAAATTGCGGTTGTATTGTCTATCATTGCTTTGATATGACAGTCTCTCAGACTAGAACAGAAAGTTTGAAGTGTGAGAAAACAAGCCAAAATCTCAAGATAATTAATGTGGTTGGTCTGTTCTTCCTCTGAAAAAAGACCCCCAGTGGAGACATCATTCAGTACACCACCCCAGCCAGACAAAGCTGCATCATAGTAAATAGTGACACTAAGACTACCATGAGATACCAGATTGACAGTGATGTGTGTGTGTGTAATCCACCACTGCAGGTCAGACTTTGATGTCTCTGAAAGGGTCATCAGCGCATTGAAATCGCCTTTGCTAGCTCTCAAGGCCATAACTTTGTCGAGTTCTAACTGCCTATTAAAAAGTGGTCCAAGCATGACACCAGGAAAACTAGCCACCATTAAACCGACTGGTTCTGCAACTTCCCTAACTGAGGGTGATTGCTTTGCAAAGACTGTTGTGGCTTTTGTGACTAACTTTGTAGCTTTCTCGGGTGTCAGAGCAACAGTCAAGGTGACGGAATTCAAAACAAATCCTAGAAAGGTGATAACCTCTTTTGGTTTAAAAACAGATTTCTCATGGTTTAAAATGAAACCAAGATCTGTGAAAAGCTTGGTGGTGACAGCAACATTAGTGCTACAGTCTGAAAAAAGTGCCTCCCTGAAGATAGGAGTCATCAATGTAGCCCACATTTTCAAATCCTTGGGAACGCAGCGTTGCATAAATTGGTTTAAGGATTTTTGTAAATATTCTAGGTGCACAACGTAAACCATTTGGAAGGCAGGTAAATTGAAAAAGCTGATGTTTCCAAATCTCAAGTATTTCCTGTGATTTTTGTTGACTGAGACCGAATAATAGGCATCCTTTAAATCAATGAACGCCATGAAACAGTTTGGGGTCATAAGAGTGATGGCATTCCTAAGATTCTCCATTTTAAAATGGTGATATTCTACCGACTCATTCAGTTGTTTGAGGTTCAGAATAAGCCGATAGGAGCCATCTTTCTTCGGACGTATGAAAATGTTGCAAATGTACTCTCCATTTGAGTGTGTGGCTCTCTCAATGACCCCCCTCTCAAGAAAACAGGCAATCTGCTCATCAATAATCTTATCTCCAATGGATTAAATTTGTACTGGTTTGGTACAAAATGTTGAGAGAGTTTTGTAATAACGTCAATTGTGACCCCTCTAATAGCATCAAGGATCCTTTGATCTGAAGTGATGGTGTGCCATTTGTGAACATAATTTTTCAATCTACCTGCCATGCATGGAATAGATGGAGAAAAAGGGAGGCTCACCTGGCTTCCCAATTGAGCTACTTTGTGTGCTCTGCTTGAGCTGCTTTGTTGACGGTCCGGATAAGCACATGGTTTGCTAGTAGCAGAAGTTCTCGGCAACGTGGCCTTTTGTTTTGAACTGCTCCCTGAAGAAACCCGTGGTTTGGGCGCCGTTTTCTCGCTCTGCGGCTTGCCCAGTGGGTCAAGCGACTCTGCAGAGAGTAAATCCTCCGAAACTTCCCGACGGCATGCGTCCTCGTCGATGTGGTTCGGCATTGTGAACTGTTAATCCAGAAAACACTGGGAAAAACCTTGGTTTACGAGAGCCTCGTAAAAACAAGGTCAGTTCTTGTGCTTTTTAAGCGTCGATGAAAGAAAAAATCCGACTTTTTCTGATATTTTGAAGAGATAAATTCGAATACGTTTTCTCTCGAAGTGGGAAATGGACGTGCATTGACTTCTGGGATTGGATAATGCAATCTCAAGGGATCCCTACACTGAGAATGATGGGATAGAATCATCTTTTTGTGCTGTATTATCTCACTCAAGAGAATGCCTTCGTGAACGTTGTTGATCTGTCTTTTCACAGTGGTGTGTTTATGCTTATCACTGTTTGTGTTGATCCAAAGTAACGTATAGATCGTTACACTGCATTCCAGTCTTTGGTGTTAAATGTTTATCACTGTTTTAGTATATACTAAAACAGCTAATCACCTCATTGTTGGTGGCTAGTAGTGGATATCCATAGCTAGCCACTTATATATATTTGTCAATTTCTTGGGCTTTCCGGGGCCGGGAAACACCTGGATTCGCCTCTTTTGTCGTTCAGTCACAAATCGCGCAATTGTAAAGTGCATGAGCAAAGTCAACCAAAGCGCACAAGTGGCATTGTTGTAATTTGTATGGCGTATGCGGGAAGTTAAAGCCAACGTTCATTCGTGACATTTAAAGAAAACGACGTCGTTCAAAGTAAAACAGGAAAACTCGATTTTATCAAACGTATTGATAAAGGTCGAATCACCGCCGTGAACGATTTGGAAACCTTACGTTTCGAGCTTTAGCTCTTCGTCAGAACAAAAACAGGAATTGTGGGTGTTGTTGGTTTTTATGCGGGTGTGGAGGAGCTTTGCCATTGGTGGAAATATGGTAACATTCCTTGATTCCATGAGGATAGAGTGTACCTAGTTGAAAGATTAATTTTTATTCCAGATTTTTGCGGCTTTCTGCGTTCCCGTGGTGTAATTAAGGATAGGCCGCAAATTGTCATGTTGTGGTGGGAGTGATTAGGAAGATTGAAATGGCGCGCAACTGGTTTTGATGCATCATTTTTTATCTACATCTCGAAGGTGTCCGCAAAAGCGGTCCGCCAATCTTCTCGCTGTTGTAGGTCTTCTTACGTAGTGTCCAGGTTATTTAGTAGATGGCATTTTCGTAGATGCATGTAAATTAGTCAGTGATTTTAACGAATTCGGTACTGAGACCATAGCCATGTTAGAAATAAAATGGCAAGTTTTCCATCATGTGCGTGTACATTTAAAAGTTACCGGTTGGTTGTTAGACTTAAATGCGCTCCTAACTAGAATGTTGCCTATGTTTTTGTCGCGTTTGAATGAAATAAGTGGTGTTAGAGGAAATATAGGTATGTAAAAAAAAATGTCATTCTCAAAAACTTCAAGATTAACCGCAATGATCCAGAAATTAATCATATATTTCCTCTGACACCACTTATTTTAGTACTGTTTTAGTACTCTCCCACCGACGCAGTACTATAGCTTATATAGAAACCAGAAATGTGTCGTTGAAAGTAAACATATGGTGTGTAATACGCTCAACCACACACAAATGCAAGCACCGATCGGGGTACACCTGCACTAAAAGATGTCATGCGCTATCGGAACGGATCGGTCTGTGCACTTTACGAGAAATCGCTTTACGAAGCGAACACTTATGAGTGAACATAATAAAAAACCATGCTATGTCAATGGAGCTATCAAAGGTAAATATAACAGAGAATCTGCCTAATTCTCATGGTAAATTTAGACGTGATGGTTAAGAATAACAAAAAATTGAACTTTGGAACGTCTGAGAAACAAGAGCAAAAAGGTGAGAGAATTTGCCTACGGACGCTGAATCCAGGAAAACGTAGAATTATTAACTAAAGTAGTAAATAACACTTATCACGCAATCAGCATGTAATTGATATGGTCAATATTTTTCCCAGTCAAGTTACCGGGGTCTCTACTGGCTCACTGCCGCATAGCTACAATGTTAAGTTGCACTTCCGATCGGATCATTTGACTGAATCGGTTTAACATTGGACAACGGCTGGACCAACACTCGGGGTCTTAAAATAGCTAAACAGAAAGGCCTACGTTTGTGATTTCATCTGCAAATGAATTGACGGACAAAGGCCATGAACCATAGGCCTCTTTTGTATGCAGTCACCCCTCCCCTGAGAGAAGGGGGGGGGGGGGGCTGGTTGTACCTCGTAGTCGTAGGCCATAAAAGAACTTACGCACTGAAAGACTAGTGTTAGGGTCAGGAGCCAATATTGGGGTTGATTTATCATGAACGGAATATGCTCTGTGAGAGTTTTTGTATCAGATTTTTATCACTCATTTGACATAATTCTTGGCTCCCGCCTTCAAATCGGTTTTTGTTTTGGTAGAATTGTCAAATATGCGACCCCTCAAAACAGTTGCCTAATTTAGTACAGCCTTCAGTTTTGGGCTTCACACCGAGAAGGTATCAAACCCAAATCATTTGCACTATTCGTACTTTTCCTTATTCCAAAAATTCTCATAACAAATTCGATTATGTTACGACGGCATCGTCTTCCTCCTGTCGGAAGTTTGCGTGACCTGTTCTGGATGAAGGCTCGTGTATGTGATACACCCTTGTCTCACCAACAATGCATGCGATGAGTAGAAGAAAAGTTGTGTACGTTTTTCTTCCTTTTTCCTTCCTGTTCATTAGAATTTGGCCTGATTTTACCAGTAAGGAACCATGCGAAAGTCGTTTGCTGGTGTCATTCATTTTGATGGAAAGAGTACTTTGCATATCTCCGGTATTTTTGTGGCAGTGCACTGTAAGTGTAATACACACTATGTCACCGGGTTGTAAGAAGAGCGTCAGAGTGTAAGTCCGTGGTGGCAATAAGCCCGCGTGCATAAATTGCGAAAATAAACAGGTCTGTTGGAAGCGTGCTTGATGATCCCTAAATCGGCAAGAATTTGTGAAGGTAATGAATAATAATAAAGCAGCCTCTATTTCCAAAACTTTGGAATTACCTGGTGATAAATAATCTCGTCTAGGAGTGTGAATTTTTGACTTTCCAGTAACAATGGTCAACCTCAAGAGTTGGACTATTGTGATCTTTGTGTTGAATTTGCACATTTGTTGTCGAATGTTATAGCACTTAAAAGACAAAATACTAACTAAAACAGAAACTCAGTGTCTTGCCGTCATTTTGTCACAGATCTAGATGTATCCTTTATCATGCTTCGCTTCGAGAGTTGCTGGTAACACGCAACGTAACTTTATCACAGACGGCTGCTGAAATCGATGTCACTTTCGATTTTGCGATTTCATCGATTTACTTGTCCAGCCAAAAGAACTATAGAAAATTTGAAAGTAGCAAAAACCTCCAAAAATGTTTTATACTGATGGTAACCTTTTATATTCGCGGCACAAAATTCATGTTGTTCTCATGTCGCATATTTTGTTGCTGTTAACATTTTTTTTTAATTCTCGATCGACACCTCCTTCTGCTCTTCCTAAAAACTGTGTATCCATATTTATTTATCTTTGCATAAAGGAGGCTAAAAAAATCTGTACCTTCCTTAGTTCGTATTCTTGAACGTTAAAATAGAATTTTCGGTGCCATGTTTCTGCCAAAAGTTCGTATATTTTGAGGTCTCCCATCCAGGTACTAACCCCGCCAGATAGGGGATAACCTTAATGAACTTTTGTCGTGGAAAGCTGTGATAAGCTCAGAGTATACACTTAGACTTGCTGTGAAAAAGAAGTTGAAGGGAACTTCATGTCAGCCTCGAGGTCCATGTTTCTCGATTCTCTTTTATTTCAATCTTTCTTTCTTTCTTTCTTTCACATGTCTTCTCACGGGGTTATATTTACCTGAGACATTTACCATGGCACTATAATGATTTACGATACCATTAAAATATCGTGTACTATTAGAGCTACATGTCACGCAGCGACAACTTGAATCTTCTGGAAAACAAAACGCAGCTCAGTTGACAATTTCATTGTGTCAAGTTACTGCAATACCACACATACGCAATGCCTGCCTATTTTTTGACATTGTCATCGTCCTAGGAGAGGAACCGAGCACCGGTGGCTCAGTTGGTTGAGCACCGGGCTGCCACGCGGGAGGTCGTGAGTTCGACTCCGGCTGGACAAACATTCAGGGTCTTAAAACAACTGAGGAGAAAGTGCTACCTTTGTAATTGCATCCGCAAATGGTTAGATTTTCAAGTCGTCTTGGGTAAGGACTATAAACCATATTACAAATATCTCCCATGTTTATCAGTTCAATGTGAGACATTTCCGGTGTTGTGGTTTTCCTCTGTGAGTGTATGGGTGGGTGGGTATAGCAGGTCCACATCAGCTGAATACCTGCCAAAACTTCATATATATATATACACCCGTTTTCAAAAACGTTGGAAGTTCAAAGTATATATGATATATATATATGTCTTTTGTTTTCTCATCAGAAAGGTGAGACACGAACCATGTGTATTTCACGCTGAAGAAACAATCTGTTTTTCTTCTAACAAAAATAATGTTAAAAATTTGACGAGACAAATTCAAAGGAAAAGCAACTTGTATTTCCTGTACGGAAGCAGTCCTTCTCAATGCAGCTCCATATAGCTTGGATCTTCGCTGGCGTACCATAGAGCGCACTTTGTAGAGAACACAGCGTAGGTCCATAGCGCGCCATTTAAGGATATCAATGTCTCAAAAATAGGAAAGCCATACGGGACCTTGTTAACAAGAGCACAGCTTCTTGTGCTATTGGAATACGTATTAAACGATCCCACAAGCTATTTGAGGGGAATGGAACAGTATTTAATTGATTCAACCGGGAGCTCTTTAATCCTATTTTTTTTAAAGGTTCGTTAATTTATTGTTGGGGTCGTTCATCACGCGAACTAATGTTTTACGGGTAGCCATCACAAAGAGGTGTGGTCTGTAAACCCGCCAACAAAACAACCTCCGACCCATCCAAAATGTTTGACTCATTTAAGTCATTTAAGCCCATGTACACGGGGTTCATGCTAGCAAGGCCGAAATCGAGAAGAATTAAAAGCAAAACAATGAGTAAAGTGCTACTCATGCTTCCTCGCTATTGCATCAGGAGGCTGACAATAACTCGTGGCTTTGTCGAGATGACAAGAAATCGCAAACAATAAGTGTTTTGGGGTAGACTTTCATATACTGGACTAAAATGGCGGAGGACAAAAGAATTATTGTTATTCCGATTAGGCCTTGCTAATTAGCTATTATTATGTTCACGGTGTTCTTTTGTTTTATGGACATTAATTATTTCGGATCCGGTATATGAAAGACCAGAACAAAGTGAATTGCGAAGACAATATTCCCAACAAACATTTATCCAATTATACATTCGTTAGACACCTTTCAAAACTGAAAGATCAAGCCATAAGTAATGAAATATGGCACGTTTTCAACCAACCTCTACAGACATCAATAATAAAATATAGAAAAGTAAGACTTCTGATGGACGAACAAAAGAAGCTAATGAGAGATCTTTTGTTTTCATCCATCAACATGGCGGCGATGACGTCATGTGAAAACCTCCTACAT
>NC_090895.1:16592129-16594629 GCF_036669925.1 Montipora capricornis | reverse complement strand
GGCTCCTACAAACATAACTCATCTCAGAAAGTGCATGAGTTTAGTGTGAAAGTTAATATTCGCGCATTCGTGCACTTTATGTGGGTTGTCAAATATTCATTACAATTAGCATGAATTCAAGGAGCATCAGTTATCTTAAACTCCAAAAAACGTTTTATTGTGACTTTCTACAAAACCAGGATTCTATGCCAAGTTTAAAGTAATAACACGCTCAATGAGTGAACATCATATCGGTCCCCTTCATTAAGACACAAATAAATAGTGAGTTAATTGACATGTACAGAGTGGATAAAAGGCCTTTAACTCAGTCGAGATGAATTTGAATCAAAACTCATTTTCGGTTGGAACACAATTCTGACCTGGAATCCAGGATCAATTACGGAGTATTCCCGGTAGAACAATTCTGAAAATTCAAACGCTACATTCACGATTTTGGAGCGATTAAAATCACCCTAAAGTGTCTTATCGGTGTTTGAGCGTTCACATTTTGTTTTATCACCGTTTTCTACATGTATAATTAAAAAAGGGCCCGTTAGTCTCTTTGGTACCTTTTACTTACGTATTGCAAATGAATGAAGGAAGCCCAGCATAAATCCTGAACTTTATTCCTTATATGAATAATTACTTGCTCTCCGCGAAAAGAGGCTTCATGGAAATCACATGCACAAAAACAATCGAATGTGACGCTACAGAGACGTCACATGTGAATTCTTTCGGTAGAAGCTGCAGAAGCTCTCGGATGGTTCAGTAGTCAAGGATTGCAAGTACATCTCAGTTCTCAAGTTTTGTGTTGGTGAACAGTTTTATCACTTTTTGTTTATTTCAAGAATGGCATAGTACTTGTAAGTATCTTTTAGTCGTTAATACTTTAGAGATGCAACACGAAATGTCATTACAAAACGTAGCCATAGTTAGTACAGAATTTCCTCCCGACAAGTGAAGAAATGGCAGAGTATAGAGATACGTTCATTTGAATCACTTTGCGTATTTTGAGCAGTTAGACCTTAACAACTCTTTACAACTCCGTTTTGCCAAAGAAAATGTTACAACCACATTAATTATTAGCGTTGGTAGACTGAACTATTCTTATTCATGCAGCTCAGTTACAATTCAAAGCTTAGACCTCGATTTGCGATTATTTGTACAAATACTAGGCTGGTAGAAGCAGTTTAATTATTCCTTTTGGTCGTCTCGTAAAACTGAGTGGCACACAACAAATAAGTTTTGCGTGTCAGTGTGTCATTATTCTGGCAACGTCGCTTTGTAAGAACACACCTTCAAATGAAAGGACACCAACAATTGGCTTTTTAGTTCCCAGAAATGGATTCTAAATTTCAGCATATTGTTCTTTGATTTTTAAGAAACTGAATGTGTTCCTCGTGCAAAGGTAAAAACCTAAATACTTTCGTTACCAAAAATTCGGAAAGAGAAGGCATATTTAAAAATTGGTTCATGCTTAGCGTGGATATATCGAGTTATGAATGCACGCAGGAGGTTGCTAAGCATGAGAGAAGCTTCTCGAGTGCTTAGCAGACTTTCATAACTCGATATAATAGCGACAACAACTTGGGCGATAACATGTTTCATTTGAGATTGACAACAAAGTTGTCACTACGCACAGTAGTATAGTAGATGGGGGTATGATCTCATTTTTAATTTTTGCGCTCTTTATTTGAGTTTATTTTGCGCTCTTTAAAAATTATCAACCAAAAATTAATGTATATATTTTTTTGAAAATACAAATTTACATCCAACTAAAAAAATTAATGCTGAACTCAAGCGAATACAAGCAAAAAACAGTATGTTTAAATATTCGCATAATCAAATGGAAGAATCACAAGGCGTGACATTATTGAAAACTAAATAAAGGGATTTTTCCCGTGATTTTTAACCAATCACAAACTTCATATTTTTACTTCACAATTGTGTAATTTTTCAGTGAAACTTTTCAAATTTGTGAAATCATTTTGTGAAGAGGCATGCATGAAGTTTGTTTAAATATTCGTATAAGTAAATGAAACAGGGAGGAATCACCATAGCGTGACATTCTCGGAAAAAAAAAACAGGAAATTGATGATCTAATTGTTTTCAAGTCATATGATCTTTTCAGCCAATCACAACTTTCATTTTGTTTACCAAAATTGTTTCGCAAATGAATATTTAAGACAGCAACCGACTGAACTTTTTATGCATAATAATATTATCTATGATAGAACATTTGTTAAAAAAGATTGATTCATTAAATACACCACTTCTTAAACTATTTCTGAGTTCTGATAATATATTAGAATAACTTGTATATGCAAATCTTGTTGATTCAACTTTTTGTAAAGAACATCTGCTCCTGAAATAACTCCTAAAATTATTAAATTAAAAGTTACAGCACCTGAAATGGTGCCAATAAGTACTAAGCCAGCTGAACCAAGATTGGTAGATAGATGAATTTTTTGGTAATGTTGAAACGATTTTTTATAACACCAAAATTTTGTGTGATAATATT
>NC_090895.1:16562129-16567129 GCF_036669925.1 Montipora capricornis | reverse complement strand
GCTCTCCTATTGCTCTGTTCAGGGCAATCTTGGTGCTCTTCACTAAAGACTCTGCGCAGCCATTCTGATGAGTTGCTGCCGGTGTAGCAAAATGCCATTTCATTCCCTTTTCAGCATTAAACTCCCTTAGCTGCTCCTCATCCCATCTTCTGATCATCTGTCGTAGTTCGCGTTCCGCACCAACTAACTGCGAACCATTGTCGCTCAGCATCATCGCCGGTTGGCCCCTTATTGCAAAAAATCTTCGCAACGTCTTCATAAATTCCATTGTAGAGTAGTCTACAGCCAACTCCAGGTGTACTGCTTTCGTGTTTAGGCACGTAAAAATGACCCCATAATACTTTGCGGTCTTGTTTCTGCTGATCTTCACTTTATGAGGGCCAAAATAGTCGCATGCCGTAAAGTGGAACGGGGGCGTGAACGATTCTAGGCGACTTCTTGGTAGATCGGCCATAAATTGAGTTTCCACCCTTGCTTCCATTTCTCGGCAGGGTGCACATCGGAACCTAACGGTCTTGGCTAAATCGTGGGCTCTGAGGATCCAGAACTTCTTCCTGACCTTTGCCACTGTTGTCGCTACTCCTGAATGTCCGGTCTGATGAAAGTGTCGGGTTATCAGCAGCGATATCCAGTGAATATGAGGAAGCAAAGCAGGATGCCTAGCTTTATACGAGATCAGGGCTTCATCGGCTCGACCTCCAACTCTAATGATGCCTTTATTGTCTGTGAAGGGACTAAGCTTCTGAAAATCTCCTTTCTTGAGGCGACCAAGGAGGCTTTTCTGGCTCTCTTTGACCCAGTAGATCTCTGCATCCTGTGGTTCTTCGGGCGTGAGTGGTCCGTCGTTTGCTTCTTTGGAATTTTCAGCTGTCTTCTTCTTTTCCCATTGTATACGTAGATTCCAGATGAACCTCAGGACGTAGGCGCTGACTCTGACAAGTCTTCTCCAGTTTGAAAACTTTTTGCAATAAATCAGCTCTGGCTGCTGAGCTAGCTTTATAACGACTTGAGGCTTGCGTCGTTCTTTCTCAACTCCAGACTGGTCAGCGGTATATTCTTCATTAGGCCATTCATCCTCGGGCAAGCCAAGAAACTCTTGTCCTTGTTTCCATCAGTCAGTTAAACACTCAACCGGTATACCTCGAGAGACGTCATCAGCTACGTTGAACTCTCCAGGCACGTGTCTCCACTGAGAGGAATCTGAATTGCTTTGGATTTCTGCAACACGGGCGGATACAAATGGCTTGAATTCTCTGGCTTGACTGCGGATCCACGACAACACTATATTGCTGTCTGTGAAAAACACGGCTTTCATGAATTGTATTCGTGTTTCCTCAATGATGGACTGATATAGCTTAGTTGCCAGTACTGCTCCTTGTGGCTCTAGACGAGGTACAGTCAGCGGTTTCAGAGGTGCCACTCATGATTTTGCTGCAATAAATCTTATGTTGAAAGAACTGCTTTCTGTCTGCCACCTGATGTACGCACAAGCTCCAAGGGCTTCACTAGATGCGTCCGAGAAAATGCAAAATGGCGGAGCTTCAATTACTTGCGGTGGCGTCAGTGGCCTCTCAAAGGTTACGTTGTTGAGGTTTTTCATTTCTTGGAAGAAACCAATCCATTCTTCGCGCACTAGTGTCGGCAGCTCTTGATCCCATTCTAACCCTCTTTGCCATAATCGCTGCATCCCGATTTTGGCGCGAACTAGGAATGCGGCTGCAAATCCGACAGGATCAAATAGTCGGGCGATCTGACTTAGTATTCCTCTCTTGGTCTGCTTTATCTCTTCCGGTGGATTAAACTTGAACATAAAAACGTCTTCAGTGCGGTTCCAAATGGTTCCGAGTATCTTCTCTTCAGTTGCGCCGTGTAGAAGTTTCACTGAAGTCTCCCTCTGGCCTTCTTTCTCTTTTCGTAGACGCTGATTTGAGAGCCATCCTTTGACTTGAGATCCACGCACCTTGGGATAATACGTTATCCATGTCGGCTGTTAGTTGTTCGGCCTCTTGTACAGTGTGAACTGAATCGCAAATGTCGTCCATATACGTGTTCTCTTTCAGCACCTTAACCGCGTGTGGATACGAGGACTTTGCTTCATCAGCCGTTTTTCGTAAGGCAATTTGGGCCATAGCCGGTGCAGGCTTGTCTCCTAATGTCAGGACGGTCTTAACATAGACATCAGGCTCGCTCTCTCTTTCCATGTTTCTCCACAAGTACCGATGAACTTGCTGATCTCGTTCAGGAATAAGGACCCTACGATAAATCTTGGATATGTCTTCAGTCACTGCAATCTCATTTTCTCTAAATCTCAAAATAACTCCAAACAGGCTGTTTATCCAATAATCATTCAAGCGATGGCCTTGATAGGACGCAGACGAATTGAAGACGATGCGGATTGGTGTGGTCTTCTTTTCCGGTCTTACAACTTCATGGTGTGAGATGTAGTGTATTGGGCCTTTATACGCCGTCACTTGTTCCTTTGTCAATTTCCTCGCAAAGTTCATTTCTGTGAGCTCGGTCATTTACTCATCATAGGCTTTGGCATGTTCTGGGTTCTTGGCGAGTCGACACTCGGTCGCTTCCATCTTCTTTTCGGCTTGTAATCTGTTGTTCGGTAGGGTAGAGGGGTCCCTTTTCCAGGGGTACGGAATGAGCCACTGCATTCCGATCTTTTGGCAGGATTTTTCAATAATCTTCGCTTCCTTTCGTTCAAACGAGCTTAACTTATCGGCTTCACAATTGCAAGGTTTGATTGCCACCCCCATTGACTCCGTTGACCAAAAGTCAGTCATGTCGATGGGCGCAGAAAGCTTGACATTTAGCACATGAAGGACGTGGGCGTGCCCTCTAGGTTTAGCCCCGAATACTACCCAGCCAAGGGGTGAGTGCCTCGCCACGAGGTTAGCAGCTTGTTTGGTTTCCCCTGTATGTAATCTTGGGTGGTCTATCCCGATCAGCATGTCAACAGGACCGTCACCTCTTTTGATATTTTTCTCTCCTAGACCTAGGAGCTTCACGACTTCGTGCACTTTGATCTTGGAAATGTTGCTGCTTATGCAAGGTATCCCCACGGCTGTGACTGAATAGCTGGCCTTGTTTTCCAGGGACCTGACACGGACGCGGAACATCTTTGTTGCAATTTCTTCCTCCTCTC
Source organism: Montipora capricornis (assembly GCF_036669925.1). Lineage (NCBI taxonomy): Eukaryota > Metazoa > Cnidaria > Anthozoa > Scleractinia > Acroporidae > Montipora > Montipora capricornis. The sequence goes on along the minus strand of NC_090895.1, from coordinate 16,563,975 downwards.
CTCCGATCTTTGCTATCGTTATGGTAACATCCTTGCCCTTCAGACGTAGTTTCTCTGCCACAGATATAAGCGTATTAGGCTAATTTGTGCGCCAAAGTTTAGAAGCACATTTCCTTGCTTGCTAGCTCCCTCTTTTCCAAGAATCTCTGCTAGTACGATTGGCAACATAGCCTCTCCGTCGTTAGCTACAGATGTGATCGCCACGGCTGAATTTGGTGAAGCATTGTGTAGCAGTGGATGGTGAAAGGGTTTGCATTGGCTTCCGTTGACCATCTCGTTACACTGGCGTTGGCGGGAACAGTTTGACGAGTTATGATCGCGGCCAGCTCGTTTGAGGCAGCGATAACATCCGTGATTTTCCTTGACGGCCTTTAGACGGTCGCTGGGATTCATTGAGATAAACTTTGAACACTGATCCGTCCATTGAGTTGAAACTTTACACAGCCAGCACTTAGAGCTTGTTGTCTTTTTTCCATCGCCATAACCGAGGTGACAGACGTTTTTTAGGGGTTGGTAACCACTTCTAAGCGGGGCGGTGGCTCCCATACGAGATTTCATCTCACTTGTCATCCAGGAGATGAACATTTCCAGCGTGGCCTCGCTCTTTGTACTTTCTAAAAAACGTGACCAGACTTTGCGGTCGTCAGAAAACATCTTTTGTTCTATGATGGCCAACATGTGGTTATTGTCCATGTCATTATGTCTGCCGACCTCCGCGAGGGTGTTGAAGCTTCTTTTCACAAGATGAACCAAATCACAAAAGCTCCGTCACGCAAGGGCTTAAATCGAGCGATGTCTTGCGTTATTATGTCTGCCACAAATCGAGGATCTCCACAGATCCAATCGAAGTACTCCCAAGCAGCATCATAATCTTGGCCGATACCTTTGATTAACTCCAGGGGCTTTCCTTGTAAGCTGGCTCTTAACAAGGTGATAGCGTCCCGTTTGCTGTGCCTTGTTTCTACGAGGTGTTTAAAGTCGGCCTTGAAGATCACGTAATCTCTTACGTCACCGGAGAATTTTGCCATTTTAGGTTTTTCCATCCGGAAAGCACATTCAAATTTATTACTGTTTTTGGCCCCCAAACTTGAAATTTGCGACCGGACGGTTTCTTTGGTTCCATTTTTTCCCACGTGGCCAGTCGAAGAATCAGTGCTTGTTTGGATGTGCGAGTTTTGTGCTGTCGCCCCGACGCTTTTGTCATCAACTGCACTTTGTTCGTGGTTAGCAGCGCTTCCTGTGTGGCTTTCTTGTTGAATGACCAATTTGTCGGCGGTTTTGTCTTGTGGTTCTGAACTTCCTGTGCAATAATCATTTTTTTGTGAAGTCATGCGTTCCTTTATATAATCTTCGGTGTCGAGTTTTAATCTCATGAACATTTCTTGACATTCTTCCAACCATGCCTCTTCGCTTTCAAACACGCTATCGTCGGATCATTAGCAGATGTGGACGAGGCCCTATGTAAAAACAGTGATAAACGTGAAAAACAAGCTGCTTAATGCGTACTGCTGGTAAACAGACTGCTTCTGCATTCGGACTGTTAGTTGTGCTGTACGAATGAACTACAGTCTAATTTATGGAAAGAAGATCCTCAAAACAGATCACAGGCGAGGCTTCTTTATTTGTTTTACACTGAATAATAGAGAATTGGCTAATTTCATCACGTATTCGGGAAACTTTTTTTCAAATCCTACGAGTGGCGTCAGCTGTGCATCTGTACTCTCATGGAGGATGCTGTTTTAACCATTCAGAGTGCGCGGTATATCGAAACTTTATTATGATAAAATAAAAAATAAAAAAAAACGGGCCGAGTGCATTGTTGAATTATCCAAGAAAACGGGAATTT
>NC_090895.1:16542129-16552129 GCF_036669925.1 Montipora capricornis | reverse complement strand
CTCCTTAACTAAGAAAAATTGAGGTAGATTTCGGTCCTTTGCTTCCTGTTGAACATTTTGAACACCCGCTAACCAGCGCACAACGCTTGGCATATACTTCGTATATGTAACAAACTAAAATTAAAACCGTGAAACTGTAAAGCCAAAACTACGATCATGAAAACAGCCAAGTGGCTTATAGCCACTTTGTTTCAGAAATGGTGACAATATCAACAACAGTAGTCTGTCCTGAAATTTAGATAAACAATTTTTCATTTAATAGTGCTAATTTACAATTCTACTTCGTCGTCTGATCATTAAACTGGCTGTAGCACCTAATTCATGGGCTGTTTCCTAGATTGCATACATGATAGCTCGATTGATTGCTCGAATGACCACTTGCTTGCTTGCTTGCTTGCTTGCTTGATTGATTGATTCATTAATTGGTTAATTGGATGGGCGAGTAACTTATGGATTCTTCTCGTTTCTTTTTTTTTTTTTCTGCCACAGCAACCTATAAATGCCTTGGCCACAGTTACAACGTTAGGGGTATCACTGTACACTCGTTTTACTTAGTGATCGAGAATAACCTAACTAATCCAAGGACTGGGGACATCCTAGTATCTAATGCAAGTGATGGATTTATCGAATCAGTAATTTCAATTCATAACACTACCGAGGATACAGTTTACCTCGAGACAAAGCTGAAGCGATGTAGCGAAAACTTGCAGTTGAATATCTCAAGGTAAGACTACGATGCATGTGTTTATGTTGAAATATGTGTCCGTTAATATGCTTCGTAGGCTTATATACATTCGTAAGGTGACATAACCACGGTTATCACTTAAATATATTAAATATTTTATTTGGACGTCAATTTACTAGGTTAAAACAAAGTAAGCAATTGTTTTCGGAGTCAGCATTCTGCAGCGGAGGTGACAACAATCCAGGACTAATAATGTCACCACCAACTGAGCAAGTTCCACAGCTTATCGTTAACGACTCCATAGTGGGAAGAGAAAGCAATGGCTTCATTGCCAAGGTACTGTATTGTGCACCATACTGTTGCTGTTGTTGGTCCACCACCAATCCGAGCTTTCTAGTACGATGTCACCCTAATAATTAACAATCTTTCGACGAAGTGGAAGTAAACATTGGTAGATATTTACCAATTTCACCGACGTTGAGGTGAATAGTTGTTTTAGTATATACCACACAAGTTGAATAATCAACCTAGCCTCCTTTAGCGATAAGATTTGCTCCTCGGTAACCGAAGTGAAACGAGGAGCCGTTTTGTATTTCTCCGTTTGGCCAGATGTGAATAGATAACAATTATTCCATGAGCGCGAGTTGGCTATAACCAGTCTCATATCTAACAAGCGCAAATGGAATAATTGTTTTATTAAATTCCTTAAACTCCAAAAGTTTAGAAGTACGAAATACGAGCGAAGAAAGCGAGAAAATCCGAGCGAAATTGGAAAAAAGCTTGATGAAGATGCGGTGTTGTGTAACACCTGGCCCCGGTTGCTCCAAGCATGGTTAGCGCTAACCAGCGATAAATGCCATGGAAACCTATAGGTTTTGATATCTCTTAACCAACGGTTAGCGCTAAACCAGGCTTCGAGCAACCGGCCCCTGATGGTTCGATTTTTTTTAAACTTAAAAAGCTTACCGTTTGTATGCAAAATTCTATTTAATATCTTATACTGGAATCCCCGACGTTTAGTATTTAAAGTCGCTCTAAAAGGGTTTAAACATTTTTTCCAATCTTATTGAGATTCTTCTTTCTGGCAGTAGGTGCAGTGCACACTTTTTGAAACAAATGTGCTATAAAGTGATTTTGACTGAAAGTTTTCAAGAGGAATTTTATCATTTCTGTGAAATATGTAGAAAGTTCTTGGTTCCAAGGGAGTGGTGAGATGAGCTATAAGTTATTTACTGCTATTCAGCAAGTACCTCCATTCTAGAGGAATGGCATCCAGCAAGATAATCAATTAAAAAAGTAATAATAATAATAATAATAATAAACATCTTTGGCAAATAAACGAGACCTCAAAGGTTCCGTGTTAAACACCAGCAATCCTGCACAGTCGTAAAGAGCTCCAACCTTGTTTTTATTCAATACTACTAATCTTTCCATTAAACACTGACTTTTTGCCAAAGTAGATGAACGTGCTGTTCCAAAGTATCTAATTCACTATGTCCTCTGTTGTGCTGGAACTATTTTCATTTAATAAGGACCAGGTTTCAATGCACTCTTTAAAAAACAGGGGAAGAGCAACTGGTAACTTCATATAATCGAAATCACGATGAAACAAAAACTTGTCTCCAATAGTCTTCAGATAAAACCCAAGGAAATACTTCTAGCCTGCTGGGTAGGTGTCCGGGTATTTCTTAATACACAATATTCTCTGAGTTCTGATCATAGAAACGATATCCGACGTTTTCAAGTTTCCTCCTCTAGAGAAAAAGCTGCTCGCTTTACTTTGTCTTTGCCTTTCCAAATAAAGAAGTTCAATAATTCGTTGATCTTTTTGACAAAATCTGATTTTTTTGCACGATACTAAAGCTCTGCTATAAAAAGTTTTTTGGATGACAAGCGATTCAATAACTTGAATCCTTCCAATCAGAGTAAGGCCCCTGAAATATTGCGTTTTTGATTGGTCTATGAAGACTGCATCAATGTATTATACAGTGCAATTGGAAGTTGTTATGGAAACAAAACGATGAATTGATTTTGTGAGTATAAATAATAATAGTAATAATAATAATAATAATAATAATAATAATAATAATAATCGTGTGATCTTGCTCGTGCATTTTGTGATGTATAGCCACTGTTTTAAAAGGTTTCGAATCGCACGCGCCTACGGCTCGAGCATATAACGAAATGCACTCGTATTCGTACGATTTCCTTTACATATGAGGTAGCAATAAACGGGATCCGTGATCATATTTGAAGTGTTTGTGAGGTCCAAAAGATAAAGTGAACACTCAACTCACTCTCAGAGGACAGAATGAAACATCAACTGAAGTGGTAACGGTTTTAAGCAAATTAATGGTCATCACATACACTCCATGCACGGATCACATCTTGCACGTTTCTATCATTAAGTGCCAGCAGGGGTCAATGTAACTGACTTAATCTTACTTCAAGGCAAAAGATTCACGTGGATGTATTTCGTTGTTTCATAGGTAGTTAGGGTTCATTCAGATGGTGAGCTAATAGTAGCTGAAGTGATTTCCGCGAAATTGAACGCAAATGGCTCAATAATTACTGCTGTTGAAACCAGCCTGTTACACCGTCATCGCAGAAGCATCAGTTACTCGGTGGGAAGCGAACAAACGGCCACCTTTTCTCGCAAGGTACACTTTTTGCCTACATTTCTACTAAGCCAATTTAATTTGGTAACTAGTCATTGAAACCAGAAGAATCAAATGTCCATTGCATCACAGACATATAGGCATTTAAGCGATCATCAACCAGACTCAAATCAATGGAGCTACTTCGGATTTTGGCTGGATGATGTCATTTTGAAAATTAATATCGATCTTAGTAGCCAAGATAGCAGTTGCTGGCTTGTATTTGTCTAATTTCGTCTTTTTTTTTTTATGCTGGTTGAAGAAATACTCCTATAGTGCACATATATTTTTAGACTTTTCCTGGTTAACTATGTATGTTGCCGGGGCAAGATATTTATTGCAGCCATAATGTTTATTACTGATATTCCAACTTTTTCAAAACATTGTTTTCCTTCGCAGTTGTTGTCTACTTCGAACGCAAAAATCGAGGCACGTTTGGGCTTTTCTCTCGGTTTAAATGTGTCTGTTGACATCGAAAAGAGTTTCTTTGGAGGAGCTGAAGCTGCGTCTATAGGGTTACTGTTACAAGGAAGCCTAGACTCATCGTTGGAAATTAGTATCTCTAAAGAATTAAGGTTTGCACAGTTCAGTTCACTTTGCGCAATTGTATCAGAATGATTTCATAACGTTTAAAGACCAAAAGGCCACTCTTTTCTTTCGATTATATTGTCATTGTCATTGGTCCATTGTTCTGCCGTGCTTGAAACGAACTCGTTTCTTTCCATGCGAGGCCATCGTCAGTTCAATAGTCATTAAAGCAAGCTCTCTGTACATTTGTTGCAATCTTCGCTATTATTATCCCTCGAAATAAGATCCTAAAATTACCGTCAAAACCCCTGAGGTCAAACTGAAAATACCACTTTTGAATTCACGATCGTTTCTTTGATCTGCGATGTCTCAGTTGTTGATGACCTGAAACAAAGCATAAATCTCGTTCGCCAAAATATCAAGGCACTTTACATCCCAACATTTCAGTCCTTCATAAACTGTATATTTTTTACTAGGTATTCTAAAAGTTATAAGATGCCAAAACGACAGCTTGGAGCCACCAAGTACATCCGTCTTGGACTGATTCCAATTTCTCTTGGGATGTTCCTGGAGTTGTCAGGGAGTGCTACCGCTGCCTTAACAGTAAGTTCTTATAGTTACTGGCTCAACTGTCTGCTCACGCGTACCCAAAAGCCTTTTTTTTCTTTTTTACTTCATTTGGCCAACTTCAAGCCAATGACCAATGCTCGGAACAATCAGAGTTGGAGAGTATACATGCAGCTATTTTAATCAGCGTCGTTTAACGTTAACGACCTTACGCGACGAGCCTGTGATTTGTCTAATGAGTATTTCCTTCCATATTATGGTGCCGACAACCTGAAAATGTGGCAGAATAATAAAGATCTACAATTAACCATGTCTCCGTTCTTTCTCGACGCATAAGATTGACACTTTAAAATCCCACAAAGTTTATTGAAATAACTATATAATTCCAAATTGTTCCATGTGAAGTCTCCAAGAAGAAAAAAAACGTTAGCGCATGTTCTCTTCCTATTTCTCAAAATGCCTGTATTTTTTTTTTTGTCGGAATTACTTTTCGCTACTCCTTGTTATTATTCTTAACTGCGACGATCCTTCACATCTTTAAGCGTTAAGATGTAGCTGTTAATTTACAGGGAAGTCTTCAGCAAACTGTTACTGCCAGTGGAATGATAGCGATTGGTGGCGAATGTTGCTGGAAAAGAGGAAGTTGCTATATGACAAACAATGTGGTTAGAACTTCAGATTTTCAACATAATCCAAATAACAAAGATGGTGGGGCCGTAGACTTCCTTTTCAATTGTTACATTATTTCTCGCATTCCTGATCCAACAGTTCTATGGAGACAACCATTCGCTCTTTTTCGCCAAAACAAAACTTTATCTTTCACTGGACAAGATTCCGCATTCTTTTTTCAATTGGGTTGAAATCTCATTTTTTTCTATGATTTTTCAGTTATTTATTTTTCCTAGGGACGTCATTCCAGAATATCGGTCACTTCCAACAACTGATAGGCATGTCAACAAGAGCACTGCATTTGGCACATTCACGGAGTTCCTTCGGCGCATCACTCGACCCTTCCTGCATCTCCTCGCACACCATAGTTGACTCCTTGACATTATCTTGTGTTGTTTCTTCCGCGGTTGGAGGACATTGTACTGCGATACTCTTATTCCTCCGGCGTTTTGTCTCGGCTTCCGTGTTGACGAGAACATCGGGTTTTTCAAAAGAGACTTTATTCGTCTGAATAATAAAGACGAACACGGGTATTGTACTTTGAGAAACTAAAAGGAAATCTTATCTGGTTAGCCGAATCTTTCGTAAGAAGGACTTGTACGAAAGAAACGTCTCAAGAATAAATTTTCTCACCTTCCTCTTGCCTTGCTCGCTTTCAGCTGGTTTTAAACTCTCGCCTACAGACTGTAGAGCCGGAATATGGACAGCTGGAAAGACGAAAACTGCAACTTCATCTTTTCGCAATCTTTGTTGAAGATTATCCCGAGTCAGATCTGAAAACTTCACTGTGAAGTTGTCGTCTCGGTTCTTCAAAGACATAGCCCAGTATTTGGTGGGCTTCCAATGTACCCGCTTCAGTTAAACAAGGGCAAGCAACCTTTTTCTTCTCTTTCTTTCCTGCGGGTTCTCCGCCCCATAGTAAGGTACGTGATGAAGTCCAATACCTTCATTCTGATTTGGAGTGTTCTTACACCCGAAAACAACACAGGCATCAGATATTTTCGATGAGTATGTTGTTGATCACCACCCTCATAAAAGAGATCCTGGTATGACGTCACCAATCGTAATCGATCCAGACCCGATTTGATAATTTTTTCTCTCGGTAATGTTTCAAATGGGGGCGTCTTTTGCCTACTTTGAGAAATCAAATAAATAGGGGGCTTCAACCAAATGAACAAAGAAATTAAATTGCAGAATCTTGCTCAATGCGATATAAAGATTTTTTCCAGCTTAAAAAAATGGTGGTTACAGGAATTAAAAATGTAATATAAACGCAATTCACAATTAGCATAGGAGATTTGAACAGTGCCTTTTATTTCATGATAATCAGAAACACTACAGTATATATTCCCTTTATCTGTCTCAAGGCTATTTAGCCTAGTTCGAGTGCTCTACTAATTTGGGAGACTACAAATCAAGTGAAATGAGAACAAATTATATCAAACGTTGGTTTTTGAGGAGAGGGGAAAACCTGAGGACCCAGGGGAAAACCTCTTAGAGCAGGTTAGATAACCAACAGACTGAACCCACGTATGACTTCCAATCCGGGAATCGATCCTGGGCCACATTGGGTGGAAAGCGAGTGCTCTCACCACTGCGCTATCCCTGCTCCCTTTTATCCACTCTGTATTTTTGCTTTTGATAGCAGACGCTGTTGTTCTTTTTAATCCCTTACTTTTTATTCTGTCTTACCTCTTAAACTTGTAATCACCTTATTGCTCTCTTTAGATCAGTTTTAGTTCAAACAGGAACCAGCCAAGGCCAAAAGTCAAAGTTGGAGCTTCGTTAGACGTCATAGTCGTGCCTACCATCTCGGTACAAATACCGGTTGCACCAAGAGTGAAGGGGAAGTCCTCACCAATTAATGTTTTCAAGAAGATAGGTAAAACAAAAAACTAAATGTATTATTGGTATCGAAACACAACAATCTACCACAGTTCATGTTCTGAAAATTTGTGGTTTTTTTCATGCGGATGTAGTGGTTGTGAGTGCAGTGTTATTGCTGAAAACGTTCTTGGAAAAAAAACTGTGCTGGTAGACATATACGCTGAAAAATCTCAGTAGTGCATTTATTTCTCACATTTTGTGTAGTGATATAATTTTGAAATGCTAAAAAAAAATTTTCTTAGTCTATATGTGGGGCACCAAGACATAACCATAACCCTATAAAGGCGTTTGCTGAACAATTAACAATTATTCGCCGAAGGAGAGATGAATGTCGATGAATAAAAATCGAGACGAAGTCGAGGTTTTGTTCACCGATATTTACCGAGTCTGAGGTGAATAATTGTTTTAGTATAATTACATGGGTGATTATTTGAAAAATATCAATTTTCTTTAAATGAATTAATTTCTTGGTCTGTCACCTCGAGAAAACGGTTCGCGGCCATTTTGAAAAACCGCTTAATAAGTGATTATCGCGTAATAATCACCTCAAGTGCAACCAATCAGTGCAGATAATTCTCAATATTCACCTGTGTAATTATACTAATATGGAATTACTAAAAATTATTATCGTTACAGTAACCCTCACAAAGAATAGCAGCTGTCTTTATTTTCATGCGCCTACTGAGGGTTTTGACCCGCTCAAACAAAAGTAGTAATATGGGCTCCTATGGCTCGGTTTGGGACCGTCGATAATTGAGCGTTCTGATTGGTGGATTTAAAAAAACGGAGCGTTCTGATTGGCTAAGCGACTTATGGATAAATACATGGATAATGTTTCATGTGATTTTGATGTGATGCATCGTCTTCTGATTGGTGGAGAGGGAAGTGTCACGTTCCCAAGATGGCGGACGTCCTAAAAAAACGGGTTTGGGACAGATGACATCATCAACGAGACCAAAAAATAGTTTTACGAATTCAAAAACGATTTAATGACAGAGGACCTACACTCATAGACAAAACTGTTGAGAAGGTTAGCCCTTTTGACTTCTTCATTTTAGCTCTCATTAAATGTTGTGCAAAACTGAATGGTTTTAGTGGGAAATTGTTGAGTTACCCTCCAGCGTTGAGTAGGGGGAGGGGGGCTATATCAGGGAAGGTGACACTATTTCTTTTGCGTTTTAACAGAAGCGGGTTGAAATACAGCTTTTGTGTGGTTCATTTCCAATTACTTTTGTCTATGATTGTAGATACAGAACGGGAACGTAGGAGGCAGCCTCGTCCCTAACAACAACGACAATAACTATGTACATGAAAACGAACGAACTACTTACATAAAAAAAGAAAGAAAGAAAAAAAAAAAAACAGTATAGACATATTTGGACCTTGTTCATTCCTAATGGCATTTATAATTGGATTTGTGCTTGACTGGATCGTGCCGCTGTGATGTACACTATGGCCAGTTTGTGTGCGTTTTTTGGAGGTCTGGCTACCCTTTTGACCAACCAAGACATAAGAAGACTTGGTGTTTGCCAAGTTGACCAGACCAGATTATAGTGTGATGATGCAGAACGGTTCGTTGACTTGGGGGACGACGAGGATTACCAGCAGGTACTGTCTGTCGAGGAGGACGCGGAGATGTTGGCATCAATGGGCTAAGATGGCCCGACCTGCCAGCCAGTTCACTGATGTGGACGATTCGACCAAATGGCCCTGTGTCATCTTTCAGGAACAGCGGTGGTCAGACGGGGAGATGACTGAACAGCAAAAGGCCAGGATGCGACTCGTGAACAAGGTGGCAGAGGGGTTGCCCGAGGGAGTACTGGACTGTGCGTTGGGTCTCGACCTCTTGCTGGACGTCGGCTGCTGTCATAAACCCGTCCACGTTGGCTGCCTCGTCTCAAATGGACTTGTCCCCACTGACGGGAAATATATTTACATGGACTAGACAAGGAAAAGAACGAATCGGTGCCTCATTTGTTTTGGAATATAGGGCGCGATGCATAGGAGGAATGGGACTATGATTCTGACGACCCTTTTGAGGAGTTTGAGGTTGTCCAGAGCGCTCCTCTTGGGGCTGGAAAACTGAAAGCGTACCTGCCAGATCACCAGTTCTCCATCCGTCTCAAAAAATCAAACGGTGCGTCCTCCACATCCCCAAATGACGCCCCATGGTATTGTCCCGTGCCATCGCTCTTTCTCGGGGGTCCATTAAGCCAGCGACGACTGCAATGCACACCGAGGTTGGACCAAACAGTAAACGAAAGCGACGCCACCATCGTGCTCCTGCAGGACCTGAGAAACTCCACCTGCTGGCCACCACACCTAGTCTCTACAACGAAAAGATCATCATGGTGGATGCCAACTGGTCCCTTGCTTGCTTCGCCTACGATAAAGGAGAGACGTTACTGGGACTATTGTACAATGATGGACATTACGACGCTTTATCCATGTTGCCGGGGTTTTCGACAAGAGCTACTTCTGCCCTTGGTGTTTCCGACCATACAACCATCATGGTAAACATGCCTGCCCCAACAACAAAGCCAACCATTGCAGAGCATGCTTGCAAGAGGGGTTGGACACTACCATTCGGCTCATCCCCTTTGTCATTAATGCAGACGGTATTTTTATGGGCAAGCGTGTCTCGATGCCTATAAAGCCGACGGCAAACCCGTCGCCCGGAAACATACTTCGGTCTTTGCCACACGGCCCAAGTGCAAGGAATGTCATCGTCTCTTGCAGCGCACCTTGGAGATCCAGACCCATCATTGTGGGCCCCAGGAATGCCATTGCTGTCACGAAGACGTGAACATTCACGCCCAAATGCAACGGGAAAGACAGGAGAAGCAACGACGACCCCCACCACCACCACTACCCGGCCGATCGCCGAGGCACCGCGGCAGGGCTACGCATACTACTAGCGAATGAGTTGAACGACGCCAACGATGAGGAGGACGAGGACAACGAGATCCTACCCCTGCATGTCCTTTTTGACATCAAGAGGATGCCG
>NC_090895.1:16512129-16517129 GCF_036669925.1 Montipora capricornis | reverse complement strand
ATTTTATAGGCTTCGAAAGTTGCAAAAATCCAAGCATCTTTTGTTCACAACCGAGTCAGAAGGGGAGTGGGTCTATTCCTGTTTTGACTTCACAAACTGATTTACTTTGCATTAACTCTTTGTAAAAATGCATGCAGAGTAGATTGTGACGTCAAAACAGGGGAACAAATATAACCACGAACTGAAGGCCTATATCTGGCTTATTTTTACTTTGGCAAGGATTCGTCAACGAAAAAAAAAATCTATTTACTGTCCATTTTGTTTAACTTGGTTTTCCTTAACAAGTAGAGATAATATTGGTGTTAAGGAGGCACATACGGTTTTGTTTTGTTTTGTTTGATGTTGACCAAAACTTACGAACTATGCAATGTGAAATCCAAACTTACACTCAAAGTAAACGGCCTTTGGATAAAAATCAAAGTTCAAGATTTTGCCAGCCCGGTGTTAAGCAAACACACTTTCAAAATCTGAAGAAAAAAAGGAAGTGATTTGTTTGATCACAAGAGTACTTTAAAGCATGCAATCATGCTAGACTTAAAGGGGCTATGACACGGATATTTTTCTTTTGGATCAAAATTCGGGTTGAATCAAGACTAAAAACATTATTACACAAAAAAATGATTTTAGAACTCCAACATGCAAAAAAATGACATAAAACTACTTCTTAAAGGGAAACCCCTGGATAATCGGTTTATAATGTCTCTCAAAAGATCGCCGGAACCTTGAGACTTGAAAAATAGTGGCCCGTCTCTTTTTCATGTTGCAATCAGCTTCCATCCTGACCATCGCTGGTCAATGGCCCTTGTTCATAGTTTCACTGTACCAGTAGAGTAGTTTTAAATGAAACTGGAGCATTGTTATAGGCTTCAATCGGTAAAAATATCTCATAGACATAGTTTCTTTAAGCATTTTAAACAGTGAGATGTTTGGGTATGATTTCCTGGTTAACGTCAGTTCTCCAGAATATTATCACAGAGTTTTAAAATATCACGAGATATTCTGTAATATAATGAAAACATACTTATCATACGTATTTAACTAGGATCTGACTGCAGTGTTATACCAACCTGTCATAACGTTTCCAACTGCACTGGAAAAGGGATATGCGTTGATTTTGATATTTGCAAGTGTAAACAAGGTTGGAATGGAACTAACTGCACGGAGTACTCGTGCGAACACTTTGATTATTGTTCAGGTAAGTTTAATTTGTGATTCAATTAGTTTCAACTTTTCAAATTCCACCGTCTCATATTTCTCTCCTCAGGTCTTGGTATTTTTCAACCTTTTCACCCTTTTTTTCACTGTGAAGGAGGAGGAGCAGTCGTGGCTCAGTTGGCTAGTGCACGACCTTCGGAGCGAGAGGTTCCCGGTTTGATCCTCGGTGACTTCAGCGTCTGTTTCGACTTTCCTTTGATAGGTGTAGCTATAGCTTTAAATATCCGTAAAACGGAGCACTGACAGAAGGGGGTGAGGTGGGGGGGGGTGGGGGGGAATAAAGGGTTCCCATTAATACCAGTTTGGTAACTGAAGGGACTACCGACGTAAAATAAAGTGACTTTACCTTTGGTGATAGCAATGTCAACGATAAGACAGTTCTCGTCCTCCTTATTGATGATGACAATGTCAGGCCTTCTATCTTCAATAACATGGTCACATTGGATGCTGACATCTCACAAGATCTTGATTCTGTCATTCTCCACTACACTCTTAGGTGTATCCTCATACACTTCCCTTCGTTGTTTGAAGTCCTTTGGGGTTTCTAAGTCGCGGGTTACCAGTTCCCCGTTCCCAGCTGCTTCAATCAGCCTCTCGTCACTGTGCAGGATGTAATTTTGTGATGAGTTCTTGGCCTGTCCAATGCACTCTGCTACTGATATTAGGCCTCTCCCTTCTTCTGCTCTTGGTACATGAAGCATGGCTACACAATCCCTTGGGTGAAGTGCTTTGTTCATTGTTAGGGTCTTCCTTGTTCCTGTGTCTAAAATTATTATTATTATTATTATTATTATTATTATTATTATTATTATTATAAGAACTGCTGAATTGTCTTACCCTCATTACTGTTAAAAATTAAAAACGCAAATCTAGCGAAGCTAACGATAATGAGCTGTCGAATCCATTCATTACTAGCGTTATGGTGCACCCTGTAACTAAGAAGTGGCTGCGATCAGTTAAAAAATGCTCCAACATCACCTCTGCAAGATGGGATACTAACTCAGTATCTTTTTGGAGCTATTTCGTAGAAATGCAACTTTGTGCCCCTTGATACGCGTGCTCCGCACACCTCTTGAACTTAGAGCGGCGGAAGCGGTCTTTTTTTACACAAAACTGTTCTGTGCTCAGCCACGTATGACAACCTTTGTCTTGTTTTGGTTTGTTTCTTGTAGGGCATGGACGCTGTGTAGCATATGAAGCTTGTTCCTGTTACTATGGATGGACTGGGGCAAGTTGTTCCCTTCCAAACTGTAGAAATGTCAATCATTGCTCTGGTCAAGGAGAGTGTGTGGCCAGCGACAATTGCCGTTGTTATCCAGGATACATTGGGGCAAACTGCAGTGAATTGGCTGATTGTAGCGAGCTTGCGAATTGCAGTGGACAAGGTGTCTGCGTTTCTCCTGATTCATTCAACGTATCGTGCAGGTAATGAAAAGATCGACTTCTCATTAATTTCATATTTGGTTGTCTTTAAGTTTCATTTTTTCAATAGCAAGGAAGTAAATTGCGAGAGTATCGAAGCTCATCTCTATGAACATTATCCCGTTTACCTTGAAAGCCCTATCGGGCCCACTAATCCGTGCCATATACATTTCAGCAATCACATTGACAGTTATTGTGGTTGTGTTTTTCGCAGTTGTTATGGTGGTTTCACTGGTCCTAATTGCAGTCATCCCACATGCACATCACTGAACAACTGCTCTGGCCATGGCGTGTGCATTGAAGCCGAACTGTGTAAATGTGACTTTGGGTACAACGGTACTGACTGTAGCGATTTCTCCTGTGACGCACTTAATTCGTGCTCTGGTAAGTGTATTCAAACGTGAGACGCCTCTAATTTGACCATTCCATTTATCACTAATGGACTGCACCCTGTATGTAAAGAAACTATTACTAGATGGCACACAATCTTTGTACCTTGCTTTAGATGAAAACATTTTTTTTTTATTGTTGTTGTCGTTGAAACAGCAATAAAATAAAGAATAAAACTGAAACAGATTTGTTTTATATCATTCGATTTCCTTGACTTGAATTACTTACAGCGAAGTGATTTAAAGAAACTTCGCTTGACTTGCTTTTAGTCACACCAGAATAACGCTTCCGTTTACAGTTGTTTGGCGTAGACAGCATGATGCAAATCCAATAAAGCTATATATCCGCTAAATCGAGAGCTTACAAAAAATTCGCTCAACATCAAAGAATAGATTTTCTGAGGATATCGCGAGTGTTCCCCGGCGCGTGACAAGGTTGTTGCCTGATGCCCAAAAAGTATGTGCACTGACAATAGGGGTTACGGTCTATAATAATCATAGGTCTCAAATCAGGGTCTGGGCAGAGATTCCCCTGCACAGTATGTTTATGTGTAGTTTTCATTACGTAAAGACCTGAATAGTTGTGAAATCCGTGGGTTTCTGTTCAAATCGTTCTGATATTATCTCTATAGGGCATGGAAAGTGTGTTGGGTATGATGCCTGCAACTGCAGCTCTTCATGGTCAGGACCAGCATGCAACATCCCGGATTGCAGTGGGGTAAATGACTGTTCTGGTCAGGGTGATTGTATTCTTGTCAATAAGTGTGCCTGTTACCCTTCCTTTGATGGGAAAGCTTGTGACCAGAAAGCAAAACCAAATGTCCACAAACCCATCTTTGAGCAGACATTTTACGAAGCCACAATCATGGAAAACGCTCCTACTGGGACCCTGATTCTCCAAGTTCGTGCAAATGATACTGATTTGGGAAGGAATGGAGAGTTGTTTTATTCAGCAATGGGCGAAAAAGATGTCGAAAAACTCATTGCTGTTGACGGAGCAACCGGAAAGGTTTACAGCTCGTTCACGTTTGATTTCGAGACCGTGGAAACCCTGGCATTCAATGTGACCATTGTAGCGTCGGATAACGGCTTTCCACAGAAATCTGGGGTGACCATCGTACAGATGACAATCGTGGACGATAATGACAACTGTCCGTTATTTACCAAACCGTCAGATAATTTACAGGTTGAGATTGCCGACGCAAAACTGGGAGACGTTGTCACCAAGGTCTTGGCCACAGACTTAGACAGTGGAGTAAACGGCGATATAGCATATTCCATATCTAACAATAATGCCTTCTCCATCGATCCGAAAACTGGTTTACTTACTATTGCATCTAACTTGACGGAAAGAGAGTACCAGTTAACGGTCAGTGCATCTGACAATGGAAAAATTTCCTGCTTGACGGAGATACGCTTAATTGTCAAGGTGGTCAGTTTGCCAACGGAAAAACCTTCGAAGAAAATCCCCAGTTCTGCAACAGACAGTACACCGCCTCCCTTTGAAACTTCCAGTACAACAAAGACGCCAGACCCTTGGACGTCTCCAGGTGATTATCATTTTTGCTATAAGAGTAGTTAAATAGCTAGATTCAACTATTTGCTCAATAAATATTTACGCTGGATACAAGGGTAAAAAGTGGCGAATTGCCTTTATCCTATTTAATCCATTTTCTTTTCTTGACAAGAATTTTTTTTTTCATACAAGTCCTAAAATTCTGCAGGAGGAGCATAATCTTCATGTGCATTTTGCTTTTCTATTTAGTTTGTTTGTGGGCCATACGTTTTCCTTGCGTAAATGACCATATAACATAGCAACTGAAGCTGCCACTCTGTAATAAGTTAATTTGCCCTCTACTTGCGTAATTCTTGGCTTTCACATGACGACACGGCCGCCATGTTGGTGTCCCCAAACTATGAAATGGCGGCCATGTTGGTGTCCCGATCCAATGCTCCGGGAATTGAAAGCTATTA
>NC_090895.1:16489629-16507129 GCF_036669925.1 Montipora capricornis | reverse complement strand
AAGTTTGACCTTGTTTTCAAAACTTCAGCTATATATCTCACATAAATCCAACAACTTGTTTTATCAATGGATATATCTTTAACTGAAATCAATTGTCTCACATAAATTCAAGAAATTATTAAACAATGCTCATCTTTATGTTGCCTATGCTGCCAAATTTTACTTCCAAACACTGACGTTATTTGTCAAACCAAAGTGCTTGCATTTCCTCAAATCATCTTGCTGATCTTATGAAAACCGGGTCCTTCCCAGGTATCTTAATTTGTCTTTAAATTAGACTAGAATAGCTGGGACGGTTATATTTTGTCAGTAACTAGACTCTAACCTTTCCATTGACAACATCTTTTAATTTAAGAAGTCAGTGTCATTGCCATTTGGCAACTTGTGACTTGAACTTAGAAATTTAAACAAAAAATGTATATGTGTGAGAAAAAGGCTAATATCATCAGCCATTAAAGCAGTTAAGGCCATTAATATGTCTGCTATATTTCGAACTAATCTTTCAAACTTCACTAAGGTGACTTCAGAAGAAGTAATATTTCATATCCCATGAAAGACTTATTGCCTTAGCCAACACCTGGAGATTTCCTTCCCTCACCCTCCCATAGAGAGGTCTATTGACTTGTTTTGGCTATGGACTAACACCTCATACTTGTTAGAGTTGCATGCGACAAGCCATGACGCAGCCCCCCCTAGGAATTTAAAGCTCACCGTCAGTGCAACTGCTGCCAAAGGCAGCAGATGAACTTTGGATTTTGCGGCCAAGTTTGACCTTGTTTTCAAAACTTCAGCTATATATCTCACATAAATCCAACAACTTGTTTTATCAATGGATATATCTTTAACTGAAATCAATTGTCTCACATAAATTCAAGAAATTATTAAACAATGCTCATCTTTATGTTGCCTATGCTGCAAAATTTTACTTCCAAACACTGACGTTATTTGTCAAACCAAAGTGCTTCCATTTCCTCAAATCATCTAGCTGATCTTATGAAAACCGGGTCCTTCCCAGGGTTCTTTATTTGTCTTTAAATTAGACTAGAATAGCTGGGACGGTTATATTTTGTCAGTAACTAGACTCTAACCTTTCCATTGACAACATCTTTTAATTTAAGAAGTCAGTGTCATTGCCATTTGACAACTTGTGACTTGGACCTAGAAATTTAAACAAAAAATGTATATGTGTGAGAAAAAGGCTAATATCATCAGCCATTAAGGCAGTTAAGGCCATTAATATGTCTGCTATATTTCGAACTAATCTTTCAAACTTCACTAAGGTGACTTCAGAAGAAGTAATATTTCATATCCCATGAAAGACTTATTGCCTTACCCAACACCTGGAGATTTCCTTCCCTCACCCTCCCATAGAGAGGTCTATTGACTTGTTTTGGCTATGGACTAACACCTCATACTTGTTAGAGTTGCATGCGACAAGCCATGACGCAGCCCCCCCTAGGAATTTAAAGCTCACCGTCAGTGCAACTGCTGCCAAAGGCAGCAGTTGCACTTTGGATTTTGCAGCCAAGTTTGACCTTGTTTTCAAAACTTCAGCTATATATCTCACATAAATCCAACAACTTGTTTTATCAATGGATATCTTTAACTGTATTTGAGACCCTATAGGTCATCATTGACTTCCCTCATCCTCCCATAGAGAGGTCTAGTGACTTGTTTTGGCTATGGACTAACACCTCATACTTGTTAGAGTTGCATGCGACAAGCCATGACGCAGCCCCCCCTAGGAATTTAAAGCTCACCGTTTGGATTTTGCAGCCAAGTTTGACCTTGTTTTCAAAACTTCAGCTATATATCTCACATAAATCCAACAACTTGTTTTATCAATGGATATCTTTAACTGTATTTGAGACCCTATAGGTCATCATTTACTTCCCTCACCCTCCCATAGAGAGGTCTAGTGACTTGTTTTGGCTATGGACTAACACCTCATACTTGTTAGAGTTGCATGCGACAAGCCATGACGCAGCCCCCCCTAGGAATTTAAAGCTCACCGTCAGTGCAACTGCTGCCAAAGGCAGCAGTTGCACTTTGGATTTTGCAGCCAAGTTTGACCTTGTTTTCAAAACTTCAGCTATATATCTCACATAAATCCAACAACTTGTTTTATCAATGGATATCTTTAACTGTATTTGAGACCCTATAGGTCATCATTTACTTCCCTCACCCTCCCATAGAGGTGTAGTGACTTGTTTTGGCTATGGACTAACACCTCATACTTGTTAGAGTTGCATGCGACAAGCCATGACGCAGCCCCCCCTAGGAATTTAAAGCTCACCGCAGTTGCACTTTTGATTTTGCAGCCAAGTTTGACCTTGTTTTCAAAACTTCAGCTATATATCTCACATAAATCCAACAACTTGTTTTATCAATGGATATCTTTAACTGTATTTGAGACCCTATAGGTCATCATTTACTTCCCTCACCCTCCCATAGAGAGGTCTAGTGACTTGTTTTGGCTATGGACTAACACCTCATACTTGTTAAACTTGCATGCGACAAGCCATGACGCAGCCCCCCCTAGGAATTTAAAGCTCACCGTCAGTGCAACTGCTGCCAAAGGCAGCAGTTGCACTTTGGATTTTGCAGCCAAGTTTGACCTTGTTTTCAAAACTTCAGCTATATATCTCACATAAATCCAACAACTTGTTTTATCAATGGATATATCTTTAACTCAAATCAATTGTCTCACATAAATTCAAGAAATTATTAAACAATGCTCATCTTTATGTTGCCTATGCTGCAAAATTTTACTTCCAAACACTGACGTTATTTGTCAAACCAAAGTGCTTGCATTTCCTCAAATCATCTAGCTGATCTTATGAAAACCGGGTCCTTCCCAGGTATCTTAATTTGTCTTTAAATTAGACTAGAATAGCTGGGACGGTTATATTTTGTCAGTAACTAGACTCTAACCTTTCCATTGACAACATCTTTTAATTTAAGAAGTCAGTGTCATTGCCATTTGGCAACTTGTGACTTGAACTTAGAAATTTAAACAAAAAATGTATATGTGTGAGAAAAAGGCTAATATCATCAGCCATTAAAGCAGTTAAGGCCATTAATATGTCTGCTATATTTCGAACTAATCTTTCAAACTTCACTAAGGTGACTTCAGAAGAAGTAATATTTCATATCCCATGAAAGACTTATTGCCTTAGCCAACACCTGGAGATTTCCTTCCCTCACCCTCCCATAGAGAGGTCTATTGACTTGTTTTGGCTATGGACTAACACCTCATACTTGTTAGAGTTGCATGCGACAAGTAATGACGCAGCCCCCCCTAGGAATTTAAAGCTCAACGCCAGTGCAACTGCTGCAAAATGCAGCAGTTGCACTTTGGATTTTGCAGCCAAGTTTGACCTTGTTTTCAAAACTTCAGCTATATATCTCACATAAATCCAACAACTTGTTTTATCAATGGATATCTTTAACTGTATTTGAGACCCTATAGGTCATCATTGACTTCCCTCATCCTCCCATAGAGAGGTCTAGTGACTTGTTTTGGCTATGGACTAACACCTCATACTTGTTAGAGTTGCATTCGACAAGCCATGACGCAGCCTCCCCTAGGAATTTAAAGCTCACCGTCAGTGCAACTGCTGCCAAAGGCGGCAGGTGGACTTTGGAGTTTCCGGCCAAGTTTGACCGTGTTATCCAGACGTCAGCTCTATATCTCACATAAATCCGACAACTTGTTTTATCAATGGATATATCTTTAACTGAAATCAATTGTCTCACGTAAATTCAAGAAATTATTAAAAAATGCTCATCTTTATGTTGCCTATGCTGCCAAATTTTACTTCCAAACACTGACGTTATTTGTCAAACCAAAGTGCTTGCATTTCCTCAAATCATCTAGCTGATCTTTTGAAAACCGGGTCCTTTCCAGGTATCTTAATTTGTCTTTAAATTAGACTAGAATAGCTGGGACGGTTATATTTTGTCAGTAACTAGACTCTAACCTTTCCATTGACAACATCTTTTAATTTAAGAAGTCAGTGTCATTGCCATTTGGCAACTTGTGACTTGAACCTAGAAATTTAAACAAAAAATGTATATGTGTGAGAAAAAGGCTAATATCATCAGCCATTAAGGCAGTTAAGGCCATTAATATGTCTGCTATATTTCGAACTAATCTTTCAAACTTCACTAAGGTGACTTCAGAAGAAGTAATATTTCATATCCCATGAAAGACTTATTGCCTTACCCAACACCTGGAGATTTCCTTCCCTCACCCTCCCATAGAGAGGTCTATTGACTTGTTTTGGCTATGGACTAACACCTCATACTTGTTAGAGTTGCATGCGACAAGCCATGACGCAGCCCCCCCTAGGAATTTAAAGCTCACCGTTTGGATTTTGCAGCCAAGTTTGACCTTGTTTTCAAAACTTCAGCTATATATATATATATATATATATGTACATCCTGTGCCCAAGTTCAGGAGTTGCCATAAAGCCATTATGGTGACAACCGGGAGGGCACATTGTATACATATTGTATTATATATATATATATATATATATATATATATATATATATATATATATATATTTATATTTATATATATATATATAACTGCAGACAGTACTGTTTCGGCCATCTGGGCCTCATCAGTGCAGTGCTGATGTCTGGGATGGAGGTTAAGCTTATAAAGCCACCCCAAATGTCCCACACATGTGGTACATCTAAGCCATGCCAGAGTGCTCAAACTAGCGAGCTAAAGAGCATGCGCAATTGCTAGCGGCAATGACTCATCCCAGTAGAGTGCTCAATTTGGACATGAAAGCAAAAGCTTTGTAATGCCAAAGAGCTATATATATATATATATATCTAGTATTTACTTATTTCTTTTTTCTATGCAAGACTAAGGATTAGCCGGAAAAGTCTGGCTTTACGGGAAAATCAATCTAAAAATGACTTAGTCTGTAAAAACACCGTTCCCCGAATACATTGAAGTTAAACGTTCCAAATCATGGCTTCTGTTTAAGGACAGCTCCTGCTAATTCAAAGGTACTTTTGCGCGGTTGTATGAATACGGGGAAAAAGCAGAATTTAACAAGTGTTATTGAAATCTAACTTGAAAATGAGGGTAACCCCGCATTTTTCAAACATGATTAATAAACAATATTGTTAATAAGCTTTAAAATACAAAACAATGTATGGCGTTCCTTTCCAGATTGAGGCTTAATTATCTCTGAAAAATGCGTGGTTATCCCCAATTTTCTTTTTGGATACCAAAACCACTTGCTAAGTTCGATTCTCCGCGTAGTTTTAGCCGCGCAAAAATATCCCTGCATTAGTAAGCAATACCGATAGGAAACCCAACTATCTGGAGATGCGCAGAACGTATGCGCAATAACAATAGTAGACACCGTCCTTAAGCCGATGCATCTTTTCAAATACAGTGAAACCTCTCCTTTGGTTCACCTTTATTCAGGGTATGACATCTCCATTTAGTGGACACAGAATTTGGTCCCGAAAAATGTTCACACATTAATCTTTGTATCCATTACCTCCAGTAAAGGTACATCTCTATTCAGGGGACACGTGCCCTGGTCCTGAGGACGTCTCTTGAATGGATGTTCTACTGTACTCAACATATTCTGTTGACATTACCCAGAATGCCCTTTTGGTTCATGATAATCTCCAAATGCACGAGTCTAATAGTGGAACACAGGCGTCTCGACACGTGTCTTGTACATCTCTCTGGTTTTTTTTTTTTCTCTTAGCTCTTGATTTCACTTGTTTAGTAGCTTATCTCGATGTAAATTCTGTTCTGAAGGCAAGGTTAGTACTTGAGCAACGTTTTAAAAATGTTTTAAACGTTACTGGGGCAAGATTTGCGCACAGGGTTCTAGTTCATTATACACCCGTTCCATTGCTTCAAGGAAACAATAGCGATGACAATAGATGTCTTTTAGGACTGTGGCGCTTTGTTCTTTCTTCTTAGAGGTTTTTTTTTTCTAAGTCTAAATAGACTTTGCCGGACTGTGGCGCTTTGTTCTTTCTTCTTAGAGGTTTTTTTTTTTCTAAGTCTAAATAGACTTTGAAAAAACCGGTGGAACTTCTGACTGAAATACGAAAAATCGAACATGTCTTCCTGCAAATTCGGCACTTTTCCTGCAATAAACAAGTTTAGGCGATGGTTAACTGTGAGATGATGTTAGCCTTTGTCTTGAGGCAATTGTAAGTTTTCCGGCCACAGGTAGCTAGGGCTAATATTTTTTCAAGGAAAGTTCACTGTCATAAAATTATGTGTTCCCGCGGCTGGAAGGCTATGGTCGGTTATCCATTGCAGTTTTTTCTTGAGCATCGCGAAACAGATCCATCTCCTGATGCACTTTGTCTTTGCCAACTGACTGCGTTTCCATTCAGGTTTTGAACACGGAATACGAAAGTAAATTGTTTTCTTTGCACCGCTCGGGATAGGCTATAAAGTCTCCCAGCATAACAATAACGTATTGTTTGGGAATTTGACGAATTTTATCAACAACCAGTTGAGAGTACTCAAAGAAATCATCAAGGGAAACACTGTGATTATCACGCGGCCTGTAACAAACCCCACAGAGAATATCAAGGTGTTTGATGCGGAATTCAATCCAGAGAAATTCCACGGCCACAAGTTCCAAATCTAATCTACGCTTGACCACAAGAGAGTTAACCGTGAAAAATGCAACACTGCCAGCTACTCCCCGGCTGGTGCCTGTCAAGCCGGATAATAGGGCCGTATCCCGGAATTTATAAACAATCACTGGACACTCGATCGCTGAGCCATATTTCGGTGACTGCAAGAACATCAAATCCATTCTTCTCCACCAGTTCAGAAATCTCATCAGCCCTATTCAAACTTCTAGCATTTAAATGTCATCAGCCTTATTCAAACTTCTAGCATTTAAATGTCCGAATTTGAAAAAAAGGTCCTGGATTTAGTTCAACATCGTTTGACAAAGAAATTCTCGGAACAATACAGAGAGTGATCCATAAGAAAATTTGAGCAGTGTCCGCGCGGTTCAGAGAATAAACAAACTTTACACAGCGTATCTGAAAATAATTAAAGAGCCCAATAGCCGCTCTGAATGCCTCTAAACTAACACCATTATCATAAATTACAAGAAAATAAAGCCTTACCTCTTGCTGCATGCTACCATAAAAGCAGAAGCAAACCGCGTCACTTTCTTCGACTTTTCTCTTCTTCTTGCTTATCTCAAACTCCTTTAATTCTTTGAAGGATTTTCCTCACTCGCCGCCACTGAGGGGTGTTGTCTTTGGATTCTTTCGGCAGCTCCCGCTAATGGCTCTTAGCAGTGTTGTTCTTTCTCTCCCTTTTGCCCTCAGGCTTTCGTTCTTCAACCCTTTGCTTTTCCTGTTCGTCAACAAACCACTTCAGCAATCAACCAACGCCCACGACTTAACATCTATATATAGTTAACTAATTCATTCAAATTACGACTACAAGCAATGACTACATTACAACACTTAGAAATTCTATAACACTATATCGGATAATGCATAATACACTAGGGAATCGTACAATTGGTAATTAACACTCATACTAACGAACAATACGAGTGGCTAAAACTATCTACAAACTGGTGACACAAAAAAAGTCATTACGTGGCAGACGCCATCTTGGACTAGCTGGCCGACGGGCACATCGCCTCGATCTGACTGTGAATCTGTCATGCGTCGACATCGGGTTCGTATCGCAATGCTCGCATCTCCAAATCAAAGGGGAAAAATTCCTCATATTTCTACGTTTTTTGCAGTAGTGGGTGTTCGTTGCTCAGTCGTTTTCTTCGCAGTTTTTTCAAAGGTAATTGAAGTTGTGTTGATTTATTCGAAGTATCACTTGCTGGTATGACTAAAGCTACTTACCAGAACATCAGAAAGCTGTGAAGTGATGTGTTTTGTGGGAAACCGACACTGCCAATTCGCCCTTGCACGGCAATTTTCGTGCCGGCAACGATGCCGAGTAGTCATTTGTCAACTCGGCCGCTTTTCACAGGAGATTAAAGTTCTCTCTGCGTACTGTCTGAAAAAACCCCACAAGTCCACGTTCCCTGAATATTTATGGCAATCAGTACAATAATAAAAATAATGTTATTTTACTAGAAATAGAACGCACATTACTAATCCATGATTACAGCAAGGTCGTGTTCTATTGGCATCAACCGTTTTTAGTTGGTTGGGTTGGTTGAGTTTTTTAGTGTTTTATTCGGAAAAAACCGTTTTCGGTTGGTTTGGTTGATCAAATTTTTCAACCGCTGTCGTTTACGCGGGCCATTTGCAGTCGGCCCACCGTGTTACTTCCCCTGACTTGTAAACGCTGAAAATTCTGGTAATAACTATTCCCGTTTCAACGGAAAACTGTTGGAAAAGTGTTCTATTGGGAAACCTCAACCACTTCAACCTAAACTGGTTGCGGTTAAAACGGTTGATCCCAATAGAACACGACCCTAGTTTTATGTCAGTTTGCTGTTGATCAAGCATGCATTTACCAGATTGCGTGATTTTGTGCTTTCCATGCACAATTTAAAAATATTTGAAAATTGTTTTCCCAAACTAAACTTTGCCTATTTTGAATGTCCGCTACACCTCTAGTATCCATGAACGTTAAATAAAGACACATGGTGAAGGTCGTGCTTCTGCTTGGCCTGACGATTGTGAGAATCAATCAGAATATTATCCTTTTGACTAGTGTTGCTCTTTTAAATTTATATATTCAAGGTTTATCGAATGCCGGAGAGTCATTCAAAAAAGTTTTGATATTACAGCTTTTCCTACATCTATAGTTTTGTTACACCAGTCGAGAGAACATGGGGCAGTTTTGATCCTTACAGGGCTCGAAAAATTGACCCTAGCGCTCGAAACAGATTTGATCTAATTTTGCAGAAATAAAAGTTATTTGAAGAAAAAAATTACATATCGTTTGTATACTTACTTACGGCTACCAATACACAAAAGAAGAGAAAATGGTTGTGCCGCCGTATGCTTGATTTCGTACGGATTCCGTCTTGATTTCCCTAGTTCGGGTCTCAGTTAACATGAAGTGCATTTCCTTAGCATATGACATACCCGGGAAACCAGAAGAAATGGGAGACTAGATTGAGTCACTTGGCCGGTATTTTATCATCCCACGCAGTCGTTTTTAGGGAACTCATGTTTCACCTCCTCCCCGCAAACGCCTGCTTAACAGAGCGCCACATTCCTTTCCCAGTCTAAGCCAATCACACCGAACTTTCTAAAATCTGGAAAGCTAATCGTGACCTCGAGCGAGCTTTGAGCACCGTGTGCTCCACGCTACAATTTCTAGTTTGAAATAGTATCTAAATGGTAGCAATCCAGGCATTTGTAAAAGGGGCAAAGCGACCTATTCGTCACTTTACCTTTTATGGCAAATCGCTTAGTTATCAATTGGTAGACTGTAGCACGCAAAGCACTTAGTGATCACTGAGGGAGCAAGCTGCATAATTTCTCCGTCCTCTTTGCGTAAACTACTAAAGAAAAAAGTATGAATTGTCGCAGTTTATGCTATCGGTCTTTAATAACCTTACCGCTTCTCCAGGACATCTTGTGGCCGTTGTGTGGGTGAATTTAGGCTGATTTAATGCCGGACCATAACAGATTTAGGTGCAAAAACGAGCTTTGTTGTTGTTCCATGTGGACAATTTCACATCCGTTTACCCTACGTTTGATTGACTGATAACTGTTTCAGATTTCTAACTTGGTCGCGAATGAATTCTCTTTCTCTTTCAACGAATCGGCTCCAGCACTTTAATTTGTTCACAAATTCGCGAGAGAAAGAAACATGCATTAGGATTAATTTTACTTGTAATCGCTTGAAAATAGCTCTATCGATCGTTAGGACGCCCGCGAGTTAAACAATGGAAAAGGAATGTGGCGCTCTGTTTAGCAGGCGTTTGTGAGGAGGAGGTGAAATGCGAGTCCCCTAAAAATGACTGCGTGGGAGGCTACCCGTGTTTTGGACAGTCATACTTTACCACTTCTGGGGGTGTAGGGGGTCTTGGGAGTGTAGAGAAGGCGCAGTGGTGAGAGCACTCGCCTCCCACCTATGTGGCCCAGGTTAGATTCTCGACTCGGCGTCATATGTGGGTTGAGTTTGTTGGTTCTCTACTCTGCACCGAGAGGTTTTCTCCGGGTACTCCGGTTTCCCCTCTCCTCAAAAACCAACATTTGACTTGATTTGCGTTGATTGTTAATTTCACTTTACAGTGTCCCCAATTAGTGCTCAACCGCTAAAACGACTAGACACTTAAATAAAGTTAAATGAAGTTAAATAATACTTAAATAAAGTTCCTTTCCTTTCCTTTTTTTTTTCCTTCTTTAGACCAACGACAACATGACAATCACGTGCAAAGAAATGAGCAAAACTTGGACTTTAAATCCACGTTTAGTGTTGGAGTCTATGTATAACGTATCGGTTTAGGGGTTGATTTCAAATAATGCAAGTTTTGCATTGTCATCTGTGATCTCTTAATAGAGGGTTTTACATGGCCACGTGGAGATACGATAATTCTGCTCTTGTGCTGAAAAATATTTCACGAGTGAACACAGCGAACGAGTGAACTGTTTTTTAACAAGAGGAGAGAAATTTCGTATCGCCAAGCGGCCATGTAATGTTGTTTTTTATTATATTAATAATATACATGAAAAAAATACTCGATTCGGATTGGCTAAGAGCAGTGTAGTTCAGATGTAACACCATTGCAAAAAAGTGTAATACCAGTGCAGATTACACATCAAAATTCTGGATTATAACTGAACAAGAGGGTTTGGTCAGATCCAATCAAAATTTTTTTTTGAAATCAAGCGCACGCCCTGGATGGTGCAATTTATGGCGCAATTTTTCCCTTCTTGCGTGATACGCATGCGTTTCTTCTGCTTAAGTAGTCTGCGTAGCAGTCGTTTAAGGGGAGGGGGTAGAAGACTCCCATTCCTAACCCTATCGCTTGCTACGCAGGCTATTGCTTACCCATCTCGATTTTTTCATGTATTTAATTAATAAGTTATCACATGATTTTTCTCGTGCACTTTGGAATAAATAAGCGCTTTTTAATGTTTTCAAAGACTACAAATTGCACTCGCCCCACGGGCTCGTGAAATTTTGGTCTTTTTTCAAAAAAACTTACTCGTACCTATTTATTCCAAATTGCACTCGAAATCATGTGATAACCTATTCACAACAATCAAATACCAAACAATTAGTATGTAACTATAACAACGGTAATCTTTTCATGTGGGTAGATATCATGTTTTCGCGCGAAAGCTCACCTGGTGTTTCATTCAGTGGTATTTTTAAAATAGAAATCTACGGGTAGCATACGTAGATCAAAATCGAAAAGAAAAGCAACAAAAAACCCAAAAACAACAAGCAAACAAGCAAGAAAGCAAGGTCCTTTCAAAGATTTTGGAAAAGTGCAGAACTTGCGTTGAATTAACTACTCGTTTCTTTTGAGACATCTTATAACGAACGGATGACTACATTCAAATTTACTGAATTATTACCATAATTGCGCGAAACGCAATTTTCAGTAACAATACTCATTTCCCTTAATAGAAATTTAACACGATCGCAAAAGAACCCAGCGTACGTTCACTTAAGTCGAGAAGGGCTGTCGAAATTAATTCGGCTAGTTAACAGTTCAATTCCGGGGAGTCGACTTTCGTAGGCCGGTAGGAGCTGCTTCAAATCCTTAATGTTTTTTTTTCCTCGTGAAACCCTGACATGCACTGAACATATTCTGTACTGTCAAAGTGCCCGCATTCTGCCAACGTTACTTTGAAAGATCAGACCCCCACATGCATGATAGGTCATCGTCAATTATCTTTTTAATTCCGAGAAATTCATGATTCTAAATTTCGGTGGACAGTTTTTTAATTAAAAAGAAAACCTGAATAATTTCTTGTGTTTACCGCGGAATCATGAAACTCTGAATATTATCTACAGCGAAAAGTTGGGAAAAAGTATAGAAAGAAGGCTAATCACCTCGACATTGTCCGACTGAAGAGTTCTTAATTTGCACTGATTCAACTTAATTCAGTAAGTACATACCTTGTGAGCATTTGCGATTTTTGCAATGCGTGAAATATTTTTGCTAAATCATTTTTATCGGATATGTCAATGACATGATTATGATTTTATTTAAAATTCCCTTTCTCCCTTTCCTCAAATCTCGATGAGATTTGAAACAAGATCAACAACAAAAACACATGCTTCAGTACAGTACAGTCTTAAACCATGCCTGCACTGATCAATAATTGTAATGATTTTGTATCCCTCCGTTAAGAGAAGAATGATAGTGGTATTTCTACTAATGACACCTTCCTTGTCATTTCAAATAATTTCCAAGTTGTTGGGATTGAGGAGCTCACCATAGTCTTAAATAGGGAGCTTACGAAACGAGGCCGACGACGGCTGCGAGGACTTCATTTAAAAATACAAGTTCGCGTTATTCATATCACTACGAGACTATTTCATATCGTTTCGCAAAAAAAATGTGTAGTAACTGTCGTGGAATTAAACTGGTATGAGTGGGTTGGAAGCGAAGAGAGAGAACTGAAAATTCATCGTCATGTGCTAACGTCCTCCACAGAACCTTGAATTTGTCGTCGTCATTTAGGAGATGACGGCAAAGAAATGAACCAAAATGTAAAACGCACGTGCAGAGCGTGCATAGCCACTGTTTTTGCTCACTAAACCTATTGTTTTGTAGCGTCGTCGTTGCCGTCGGTTTCGTTGTTTCGTAAGCTTCCTAACACCAAAGAAAGACGGTGTTAGTGGGACGAGTGGGGGGATTCTCTCAATGACCGGCTGCCAGCAGTTTGACACCCAGTTTTTGCATCCTACAAAACAATTAATGACCCTGCATTACCCGTACGAAAACTTTAGGCCTGACAGGAGCCTTAATTAGGCTTGAATTTTAAAGGCTAACAGCAGCCTCACACGACACTTACTATCAGCGTTACAATTAAGCATGACACGAGCCTTACATTAACGTCGCGTGAGCGTCAAAAAAGGCGCTTTTCTAGCCTGCAAGCAGGCTCTTCCGTTGAAAATGGCGCGCGGTCGAAATATAAGGGCTTGACCAAGCCGACCGCGCGCCATTTTCAACGGAAGAGCCTGCTTGCAGGCTAGCGCTTTTCAGGCTCTTTTAATGTTTTTGTTAGGCTTATGTTATGCTGCTTGTACTCGTATCAATTTGGAAAACCAAAAAAAAAGTGAAAAAAATTAAAGCTCGTTGCTGGGCTCATGTTAGGTTGTTTCTTTTATTGAAATATTGTCGGCTTAATGTAAAACCTGTCATTCGCGATAGGGAAAAAACACGCACGCTCCTTTTCAGCGTGTTAAATGTCTGTCTTCACATTTGGGTATCTCCACGCAAATACTCGGTCAAGCGGAAATTCTTCTTTTTTATGGCGTGACCCCAAAGGGATACACGCTCTCGGCTTCCCTCTCCTTTCCAGAGGCCCAGACTAGATTGCGTAGAGCACAATGGTAATTTTACGGACAAGTTCATATGGCTTGATTGCAGAACATAAACCTATCTGTAAAGCCTTAAAAGTTGGTCACAAGTATCACTTACCTTTGGATGACTTGAATTGCAGTTAAGCGTCGGAGCAGTTTTGACCGAAAATGTCGTGACTTGGTCTTAACTCCTTGTCAAGTACTTGCCATGGTCGTGATGCACGGACACTCTACTTCTCTTCTGTTGTTGCTTTGTAGTGTGAACAAAATATGCAAATTCAACATGTAGCGCCCTTGCAGCTTCTTGACTGTTGTGAAGCACTCTGAGTCCTCTCACACATCGTTCAGATGGCCGTGAATCCACAACTGCACAGACTTGTATATGTTAAATCCTTTATTCACCTTTTACGGAAGGCGACAATGTAAAATTTGACATGTTTCTCGATATTTAAGGCATTAAATGCAAGCTAAAGGAACACCCAATTGGGTAAGCAAGATTTAAAAAAGCTAAAGGAATATACATCTTCTAACGAACTGTCGATCTTTGTCTTTTGATTGCACGTTACAAGTTTCTGGACTACAATCTCTCAGTAATAGAAAACTGCAAGAATTTCTCCACATTAGTCGGCTTTACCATGGTATCGGATATCAAGCATCATTGTTTAACACAATTCAGAAATAGATTTGCCTCCATCAACTGGAACCAACTAAAGATCCTTTAAAAAGCCCTCTTCGGTAACATCCATTCAAGTCAATGTGCAAACATGAGTACGGAAATGGTGTAATAGCTAAATCATCATTATTACTTCCTTTGGCGTTAAATCATGCTTCTAGATGAATTGATTTTTCATGAGCTCACTGAGCTCAAAGTGAGAGGATATGACAATTTAATCGCGTGTTGAAGTTTCACTCTTCGTAAATCACTTGCTGAGTAAATGTCTCGTTTAATTGTGCTTCGACAGTTGGCAAAGTTTCCTAGCTTGGCCCTCTTTCCCCCATTCAAGATAAAATGTTGTCAAAATGGAGAGATAAGGGCAGATTATTATTTATTATTTACCACTTTAGTCCGATGATTTTTACTTTTGAAAATTTGGTGGATTCATTGGATCAAATTTAGCACTTTGTTTGCTAACACTGCAAGTGAGTACTGTCACGGTATTGCGCAGTGGATAAATCTGTTTCGTAACGTGCTACAATAGTACTGCCGATATGTTTTGGGTCAACTCTCACACCAAAACAGTCAGGTTACGGATTTTTCTTGTTAGCTTTCATTTCCCTTCATTCTAATTCAATCAAAGATTAGGTTCATGTGTAAATTCCAAGCATATTTTTTTGAACGGTTTTTTTACGAACAAAAAATTAAAATAGAAACCAAGAACATTTTTCGCGTGGATATAAATACGCAATTGTGATCTAAGATAGCTTGGATGTCTTGATCTTTGTACAACTCATTGTAGATCTTCAACTCAGATCATAAGACTTTACTTACTGGGTCGCGCTTGGTGAATGAAACCTGTTTTCAATGAAATTTGGAGGACATATATTCGCACTCATTCTCCTAATAATCATGTTAAAATTACTTTGCTTACCTTTGCAAAGTGCAACTTTCTCGGATCTAATAGAGATTTGTGGCTATCATGAGTTTGCCAGTTCGTCGGTTGAAACGTTAACACTGATGTGTTGGTAGTAGTTTCTTAAGAAGAAATAGTGCCATTAAGTGGCCTTTTTTATGCGCTTTTCGAATCAGTGCCCGCAGTGCAGTCCGATCCACGAGCTGCCGTCTTAACATCATACTGGATTGACTGGAACAATTAAACTTTCTTTTAAATTGCCCTTTCTTCTTGTCTGCACTCTCTTCTACTGTTAACGAATAATTTCGATTTTAACTTAAACCGCCAAAAATTGTAGAACCAATCAGTTGCCAAGCAGTAATCATGTGCACATGTAACGGTAGTGTTGCGCAAGAAAATCAGTGATGACGTGACATGGAGATTTCTTAAGCCAAAATTATTGTATTTCTAGTTGTTCACTGCTCAACCATCTCTCCTTTGGTTGAATTTCAAAGAAACATTTGTTTAGCTGAACGACTATTAGTTGTCACTTAACTGAGCGACAGACCGTCAGAGCCTGGCTGCAGAACGTGAGCAGAAACATAAGTAATCCTGATCCAACTCAAGTTGATATTATTGAACCGGCCAGGTGGACAGGTCGTGATCTTTACAAGGGAATTTCGTAATTCAAACCATTGATTTTGGCCGTTGCTCCGATATAAATACTTTTTTTTTCACGCACTGTGACTGAACTGAATAAGATGAAATGGGGAACCTTATTTGTCATCAAGAGCAAATATATTTCCTTTTGTCTCAACACTATTCTTAAAAGACTTAAAAGGGCACAACTACGCAAAACTACTCATTTCAGATCACTTATCGTCAGTAAAATTTGACAGAGCTTTCGTCTCACATTTCAGCGAGCAGTTCAATTATTTGAGTTGTTCAGAGGTCATCTATAATTTTAGCGCCAAGGATTCTGAGGGGAATTTTGCATATGAAGTATTAGCTTGTGACCGCGTTCTCATCCTTCTGCAAATTAGTACTGTATCCACTAGTATCGTTAAATTATTTCTTCAGACATTCTTCATACATGCGGCAAGGTAACTAGTAATAATTCTATTAAAGACTTGGCTCAAATCTCAGGAAGACAAGCGTTTGCTCTGCGATGACTGATCCCACGTCGGTGTTTATTTTCGATGTCTTCGTTGTCCTTCGTTTTTCCACACTAGCTGCACCCACAAATCGGCGATGTCCCAGAAAATTGGCGCTAATAGTGGTAAAATTATTGATCTAGCCTTATCCTTGTCTTTGCGATCGCTAAGCGTTTAAAGACACTTAAAACTTGCGAAGATCGTCCTTCGCACTGGGAAATCCAATGGCTGTGACGACACACCGCCAAAATTCGGTTCTTGTTTGGTCAGTTGTTGGGTTAGAGAATTATTTCTCGTGACCCAAAAAATATTTTGTGTCATTTTTGGCTTATGTTTGGTTGACAGGACAAACCTAACAAGATACTTACTTTTTTAAGGCTGTGTTTGTCTAACCGGAGGCTCACAGTAACCTAACAACAGACTTACAGTTTGTTAGTCTCAACACTTGAAGGCAAAAAAAGTATATTGTTGGGCTCAATTTTGGCTCTTGTTAACCTCCGGTGATGAATTTCAGGCCTTTGTTAGGCCTGATTTAGGCTCTGTTAGGCCACAAAATTTCGTACGGGTGATTTCATATTACCATTGTAAATCAGGCAGGCCCTCGTTTTGCTCTCACCAGCACGACCGCCTTCCGGTTCTTATAAAGGTTGACGTCTTGTTGTCTTCTTCGTCATCAGGGTTCAAGCTACCCGAAATAATGATATTTATC
Organism: Montipora capricornis; assembly: GCF_036669925.1. Classification (NCBI taxonomy): domain Eukaryota; kingdom Metazoa; phylum Cnidaria; class Anthozoa; order Scleractinia; family Acroporidae; genus Montipora; species Montipora capricornis. The sequence goes on along the minus strand of NC_090895.1, from coordinate 16,490,209 downwards.
TTAATTTATCATTGAAATGATCAGAACTAACTAGTCCCTGTTAAAAGCTCTAGTGGATGAGTCATAAATCCACCGTTACCGGAATTTGATAAGTTTGGGTCTTTCACGCATGCTATTTAAAATAATCGGGGTTATGGGATCACGTCAGTTCGCATACGCATGCTGAGTGAATAAAATACTGCTTAAATAGACGAGACAGAGCCAAGGTTACATGGTCGCAGTTACAAACATACTGTGTTCTTAACTGGAAGTTCTTAATGTCTTTAAATTAACCCCCTTGGGATTGAAACGATCAATGTACTCAGGAACCAACCAACAAAGATTCTCGGACTATCTTTCCTTAATTAAACAATTACAAAACACGAGACTGATTATCCGTAACTTAACCTCAATTCAAAATAGCTGCAATAATCTGGAATGGCTCTTACGCATTTGTGTCTCATTTGCCTGTGTTTACAAACATCTGTGCGTGGATATTTTTGCTTTCCACGAAAAAAGCAATGACCGAATTACAAAGGCAATTGAGTGTGACTCGATAGAGATGACCGACATGACCTCTTTCGGTCGGAATCTGCAGAAG
>NC_090895.1:16479629-16484629 GCF_036669925.1 Montipora capricornis | reverse complement strand
CTGAGCCACATTTCCTCAAACGCAACGAACACTTTTGCCAAGTGAATCCCGTTTTCTCTCCTGCCATTAACCTCGCAGCCTCCTCAACACCCTCCTGTGAGCCATGCCCACGACCAAGTGGCCCTACTGGTGACATCCGGTACAATTCCAGCGTGCGCCTTGACCCGGAGAAAACACTCCCGCCAGACATCAGAGCCAAATTTCAGGAGCTCTATGATGACTACGACGAGGTCTTTGATCCCCGAATCAAGGGATACAATGGTGCCACAGGGTCCTTCGAAACTCAAGTAAACATGGGCCCAGTCGAACCTCCTCAAAGGAAAGGGCGGCTACCCCAATATGCCAGAGACAAGCTAGTGTAGCTGCTAGAAAAATTTGATCAACTTGAGGAACTGGGTGTATTCAAACGACCCGAGGATATCGGCACTTCCATTGAGTATCTGAATCCATCCTTCTTGGTGAAGAAACAAAGTGGTGGTTACCGCCTGGTAACAGCATTTGCCGATGTGGGGCGATATAGTAAGCCCCAGCCATCAGTAATGCCTGACGTCGATTCCACTTTACGCCACATCGCGCAATGGGAACACCTGATAGACACTGATTTGACGAGTGCCTTTTACCAAATCCCCTTATCTCAGGACTCCATGAATTACTGTGGTGTCGCCACACCTTTCAAAGGGGTTAGGGTATATGTACGCTCCGCAATGGGTATGCCTGGATCGGAAACAGCACTGGAAGAGCTCATGTGCCGCGTCCTCGGAAACCTGCTACAGGAGGGAATAGTCGTCAAAATCGCGGACGACCTCTACTGTGGTGGAAACACCCCGCATGAACTGCTCGAAAATTGGAAGAAGGTCCTCCAGGCCCTTTACCAATGCGACTTACGCCTGTCTGCATCCAAGACTGTAGTTAATCCTACTTTTACCAACATTCTTGGATGGATCTGGAGGTCTGGAACCTTACAGGCCAGCCCACACCGCATCACAACCCTAGCCTCCTGTCCAGCACCAGAGACAGTAGCCCGCATGAGATCGTTTATTGGTGCCTACAAGGTCCTCGCTAGAGTAATACCAAATTGCTCTAGATTTATGGCCCCACTGGATGACATTGTGGCCGGGCGACAGTCCAATGAAACCATTTCCTGGTCCGATGACGTCAGCACTGCATTCAAAGATGCACAGCTAGCATTATCTAGCAATTGCACTATCACCCTTCCGAAACCCGATGATTTACTTTGGATAGTCACCGACGGGGCGGTTAGGCCACCAGGTATCGGCGCCACATTGTATGTTACCCGCGGAAACAAACCTCATCTCGCCGGTTTCTTTAGTGCAAAGCTCAGAGGATCACAAGTCCCTTGGTTGCCTTGTGAGATCGAGGCACTTTCTATTGCAACTGCCACCAAACACTTTAGTCCTTACATAATCCAGTCCAAACACAACGCATGCATTCTCACAGATAGTAAAACCTGTGTCCAAGCGTTAGAGAAACTGTGCCGCGGCGAATTTTCCGCAAGCCCACGTGTTTCTACCTTTTTCTCAGTCGTAAGTCGTTTCCAGGCCTCCGTCAGACATGTATCTGGTGCAGCAATTCTGCCGTCCGACTTCGCCAGTCGCAACGCCCCCCTTGCCAAGACGTTACCTGCTAAGTTTGCACCTTTATTCACCGTACCCAAGAGTCTGTGGCTCGCCAAACTTCTATCCAGGACATTCTCCACGGCCATGCGAGATTACCTTTCACGACCCGTGCATCTTGGTTAGCCATCCAGTCAGAGTGCAAAGATCTCAGACACACACATGCTCATCTGGTCCAAGGAACAAGACCATCAAAAAAGCTCACCCATGTTAAGGATGTCAAACGATACCTGGACTTTGCGGCAATCGCCAAGGATGGCTTATTGGTAGTCAAACGTGACGAGTCCTTTACTCGCTCTAGGGAATGCATTATTGTCCCAAGACAGGTTCTGAATGGCTTGCTGACTGCCTTGCATATCCAGTTGAGCCACCCCTCAAGCCACCAGCTTAAAATGGTCACCAAGCGGTACCTCTTTGCCTTAGACATGGATTGAAGGCCATCGAACGCGTAGTTAGGAGTTGCACCTCTTGCGCCGCCTTAAGCCAAACCCCACAGGCACGTATAGAACAGTCTTCATGTGAGCCGCCAGATGCCGTTGGCATCTCCTTTGCCGCTGACGTTCTCAAACGTTCCAGACAACTTATACTGGTCCTAAGAGAATCCGTAACGTCATACACCTCAACAATGGTAATAGAAGATGAGCGCCATCACACATTACGTGACGCCCTGGTTCGTCTGTGCATTCATCTACGTCCTTTAGACGGCCCTCCCGCTGTCATCCGAACAGACCCCGCCCCTAGATTCAAGTCCCTCGTCAACGACCAGCTTTTGCAACACCACAGAATCTTCCTCGAACTTGGAAATCCGAAGAACCCCAATAAAAACCCTGTGGCGGAAAGGGCTTTACAAGAGCTATTGATTGAATTACTTCGCCAAGACCCCCTTGGCGGTGCGGTTTAAGAAGTTACCCTAGCAGTAGCAACAGCCAACTTGAATTCCCGCATCCGTTCCCGTGGATTGTCCTCTCGTGAGATGTGGTCTCAGCGAGACCAATTCTCCAATCGCCAACTTCCCATGTCCGACGAAGATCTCATAACCAAACAGCACGATCAAAGACTTATCAATCATCCTCACAGCATGAAATCCAAAGCCCCGTTGGCCCTACCTCGCCCTACTCCCGGCATTGAAGTTGGAGACCTCCTCTACATTCATTCAGACAGAAACAAATAACGCGCAAGGGACCGCTATTTGGTAACCAACGTTGAAGGCGCCTTCTGTAACGTAAGAAAGTTCATCGGTTCCCAGTTGCGTAGCACCAGCTATCGCATCAAAAAGTCGGGGTGCTACCATATTCCTGGCCATGGAGATCTATCAGCAGCACACTCTCCTCAACGTCCAGACGACTCCTCCGGGGATGAAGAGGACCCCATTTCACAAACCACTCCTTCTGCCCCACCAGAGATCCCATCTGCAATTTCTTTACCGGCGGATCAGCACGTCCCGGAGTCAGAAGACACTGACTTTTCACTGGGACCAAGTACTAGTGAGCCTGTGGACCTCCCCTCAGACCACACCGCAGAGAGGCAGTTTCTTCCCTCTGATAGCGTCAACCAGCCGAGGCGTTCAGCGCGCCAGCGTCAGCGCCCCGCACGTTACGATGATTATGTTACAGACTTCTGAGAGTGCCTGGTCTTAACCATAGTGTGGTCAGCCTTTCCGTTGTGGCCACCTAGTGCCTGACTCTGTTAATTAACCGTTATGCCCATGACGGGACAGTCACGTCGTTACGTGCTTTTTTTGTATAGTTTAAGTATCACTGAGTCTATCAGTCCCTCGTTCTTCAAGAGGACAGACGTTTTGTTTCTCTGCTTTCCCGTTAACCCTTTTTTGCTTCGCATATCCCTTGTCCCTTTTTACATGAGAAAAGAGAGCTTACGCCAGTACCGGCCAGCGGTACTTAGTTTTGTCATGTTCACGTATTCGTTGTGTGTGTGTGTTTTTTTTCCGAGTCGCCATCTTGTATTGTAACTCGACTCGTGTGTTAGATTTGCCCATTAAACTACTGGTGTTGCATCTCTTGTTTGCACGCACGCAATTGAAATAGGAAGGTTTTTTTGCCTCTAATAGTATGTTGTTTGTTTCAATTAATTTTTCGCTGGAAAAGGATTTGGCCGAGATATTTCCAGCCTTTGTGAACTTTAATATCATGTTGTGTAATTTTCGAGCTTAACAAATTTGCATACGTGTGTTGAAATGTGATACGGGAGCATTTTTTGTGGTATAGTGTCACGAAAATGAACAGGTCTGTTGGAAGAAGGGGTAGTTTCTAAAGAAACTGTGGTGCTGCGTCGGTGGGGAAGTAGTATACAAAAATTTGGTTTTATCAACGGAGTTGATAATGTAAATTGGCCACCGTACAGAGATTCTAAAAGCTGACGTTTCGAGGGCTAACGCTCGAAACGTCAGCTTTTAGAATCTCTGTACGGTGACCAATTTACATTATCAACTCCGTTGATAAAACCAAAGGTCTGTTGGAAGCTTGCTTGAGTTTCAAGAAAATGACCCCCAAAATCGGCAAAAAAAATCTGACACTGATGAATAATAAAGTAGCTGCTATCCCCAAAACGATGGAATTACCTGGCGATAAATAACCTCTTCTTGGAGAGTAAAGTTTTGACTGTCAACCTGAAGAGTTGGGCGATTCTGATCTTTGTGTTGAATTCGCACATTTCTTGTCAAACTTTATAACACTTGAAAGAAAAAGAAAACTTACAAAAACAAAAAAGCCGGTATCTTGCCATCATTTGACACAGATGCTTCACTGTTTCGCGAGTAAACACGCCGCGGTAACTTCATCACCGCGCCCGCTGAATCCGATGTCACTTTCGATTTTGCGCTTTTACTTGTGCAGCCAAAAGTACAATAGCAAAAATCACCCAAAATGTTTGTGGCTGATCGTAACGTTTTATATTCGGGGTTATAAAATCATAAATGTTGTTGCTGATGGCAAAATAGTTTATTCTCGATCGACCGTCCAGAAAACTTCCTTCTGTTCTTCCCAAAAACTTTGAATTACTATTTATTTACTTTTGCATCAATATTTGTTTCGCATAAAGCAAGCTAACAAAATCAGTTCTTTGCTTGGTCCGCATTTGTTAGCGTTAAAATAGAATTTTCGGTCCAATGCTTCTGTTTTGAGGGGTATATTGTTTTGGCTCCTATCCAGATACTAATCCCGCCGAACAGGGGGATAAAGTTCAGCGAACTTTAGTATAACAAAGCTGTCAGATTCTCAGAGCGCACGCTTAAACTTGTGGTGAAAAGAAGTTGTGAGGGAACTTGAAAATTATCAACACGTCAGCCCAGAAGCAAATGTTTCTCGCTTCTCTTTTATTTGTTATTCTTCAGAGACTGGAATGCTGTAG
>NC_090895.1:16449629-16452129 GCF_036669925.1 Montipora capricornis | reverse complement strand
TTTAACACTAAAGACTGCAATACCGTGTAACGATCTATGCATTACGTTGATAGTGTGTAACAGAGATAAGCATAAACACACCATTTTTAGGACAGATCAAACAACGTTCACGAAGGCATTTTCTCAAAATGGAACCACAGTCGGCCAAATTTCTGGAACAAAAATTCATCTTCCAAATCGGCACTCTTAATCCCCACGGTATTAACGAACGCTAATGTCTTCCTATTTTTCACGTTGCAATGTTACCACCAATAACGTAGCTCCTACTCCACCATGAAAACTACACACAACCCGTAATTGCTCGATTCGGTCTGACGAAGAACTAACGCTCGAAACGTCAGCTTTTAGAATCCCGTGGTCAATTTACATGATCAATCCACTGACTAGTGCCTAACGCTTGGGCATGTATTCTGCATATACAAATGATAAGCTAAAATAAATCGAATCGAGGTTCTGTTTTGTTGATGTTTGTCCTTTAAATTCGTAGGCCTTAAGATAACCGGCAGTCTAAAAGAGGACACAGTAGTCTTAAAAGTGACGAAAGACCCCTTCGCGCTTGGATTCCCTCGAGTTCCAAAACAAAACCTAATTTCCGCTCAAGACTACGGAAGATGCTACATGACCGTAAATATTGTTAAAACTTTTTGCTATAAAAGATTTGTTTGAACGATCATTTGACCTTAAATAGTATATTATTATTATTTAATTCCAATTGACAATAAAAATTCGAATTTCATTTCTGAACAAAGGAAAAACCAATTAAACCACTTTTTGTAAATATGCATCCACTTTGAATAACGCATCCGTAAAAATATCAAACGGTTTAGTGCCCAAGGAAAGAAATTGTGGAGTAACTTCTTCCACCAAGTTTGAGCTATTACTGGTATTCTGTTTTGTCAAGTCGTTCTCTTTCACTCTCCTAGGTCCTCCAGGCATTATGCAACCTTATCAGAACTTCTAAAGATATGCCAGAAATTGCAAAACAGAGGAAAAAGCAGCTGTAAACAAATTAAAAATAAAGACTCAGGTTTAAGTTTACATCCCTCCGATGCCTGACTTGAGTAGCTGCGTAGCCACCAGTGTGGACCACAGCTATTATGATATGTCAAACCTGATTAAAACCAGCGAAAATGCAGAAAGAAGACTGTCTGTTCTGTTGTAAAGCACGCAGGAACAGGAAGCGGATAGAGTTTGAAAGAAGTGAAGGGAAAACACGAGACATAGTCGAGTGTTTTCCCTACTTCTTGAGTGCTCTATCCGAATCCTAAGTGCTTTACAACAGAACAGATCACAGGCCAGGCCTCGTTATTTTCCTTATAATAACGATTTTCGTAATTTCTTCAACAATACGTCTAAAATTTGCGCAAAGTCTTATTACTCGGTTGTCAGTATGGCAAACCCAGTTGGAATCTGTGTAGCATTTCGTCCTTTTATTTTTTTCCGTGTCGGTAAAAGTCTTGCCTGTCACTCCCCTGCTAAGTAGTGTCTTTGTGGGCAGAGTCGTCTGCGCGTATTTTTGCTAGGCTTCAGGGGGTAGTAGAAATGGGTAGATTTAATCTGGTTGACGCAGTAAAATATTTCATTAACCAGCAATGGCGTCGACAGTCATTGTAACGCGAATGGCGTTTTAGTGGATCTTTAAGGGAAATATACCCTTATGGAGCTCAAGAATGGAACTTCAATTGGATAAGCAAGACAGGCGGGGAAATAAATCTTTGGCATCTTAAAAGCGACGAGTAATGGTCTTCGACAACAATTGCATATTTTGCTGCAGGATATGACAAAGTGTGCTTTGGTTTTAATATTATTTTACAAACTGTGCTGTTTAATATGTACAACACTGAAACTAAGTGGCAAATTCTGTATGGGTGTAATAGAAGGAATCGAACGTATTGAATGTATCACAGTGTTTACTGAAGTCGCATCTCAGTTGTCTGGCAATTTACATTTATTTTGTGGTCATTCTTGCACAGTTTTCAGGTAAAACAATAATTGAAAATGTGACAGTGAAGAATTATTGGAAAGAAAGGTTGTTGTCAATTTTTTGCTTCGTTATTTAGGGAAAAGGCTCTTCAGAAAAGAGTTTAATCTTGAACTGAAAAATTTATTTGTGTACATACTGTATGGTATGTGACACGGATTGCTTCATGTTTGCACGCACGCAATTGGAATAGAAAGGGTTGTTTGCCTCTAATAGCAAATGCGTTGTTCGTTTCTATAAATTTTACGCTGGAAAATATTTTTGTGAGAGTTTTCAACCGTTTTGATTCGTTGTGCTGTGTAATATTCCAGCTTAACTAATTTGCATAAGTGAGTTGGAAATTTAATACGCATTAATATGACAGCAATTTGTAGCCGTGATCTATTTTTAAGGTCAGAAAAAAGATTTGTATAGTCCCCCTTAGCGTAGAATGAAGTTATTGTTAATTTGAGAAGGCAACAATACTTCTTTAACTTTCTTAAAGAAGGATTTCGCGCTAATTTTTTTTTCAAGCTATTC
>NC_090895.1:16379629-16422129 GCF_036669925.1 Montipora capricornis | reverse complement strand
AGAATAGGGTTTAACTCTGACGAAGAGCTAACACCCAATACTCCAGCTCTCAAATTTCTTTACAGTGGTCAATTTACCATATCCACTCAGTTGATAAACCCTTACCTTTCTTCCACTTCCCCACTGACACAGCAACACAGCTTCTTTACAAATTAAAGCTCTTTAACCTACATTTGAAAAAATGCTTTACTTCCACCAATCATGAACGAATATTCGTAACCCAAAAACCAACACAACGGTTGTTTTAGACTAAACACTGCAAATAAGTGACTACTCCAATCACTATAATGCGTGCGAATCCCTTACCGGGAAGTGTCTGACACTTGCAGACTGCAGACTGCAGACTAACCCTAACTGGCAAATGGGTGCTTAGACTTAAATACTGCTTCTCAGCGGTATTCGAAATAGGCGCTTTATAGACTTACATACCGTTTATCAGCGCTATTTGTAGGCAGTCTGCAGTTGTCATACACCTCCTGAAATGCTAACCGTTTAAAATAAGTACGTAAACCTAATTGACAGCTTATCCCAATCACTAAGCTGAGTATTTAACCCCATACACTAAAGATAATTGTTCACATGCAATAAAAAATATATTATCTTTGATAGCACCAGAGACAACAATCCGTTATGATAATCTTAAAAATAATTTCTCTAGTTTATTTTATACATACTCCATCAAATTTAAACCCGTTTTAAAAATTTAATTAATTAAACTGGTTAATTAAAAAAAAAAGAACTTCTTGAATTCCCCGCACCCAAAGAACTGACAACAGAAATGCGGTGCGGGATAAGCAGACAATTCTTAGCCCATTTATTGAACTAACCAACTATTCACAAAACAAAAAACAAATGTTTACACTGTTTAGACACCAAAAAATCAAACAAACTGTATACGTTTGATGCGGCCAAAGTAAATTGAATAAACAAAACCACTTATAATAACTGTCAATTACTAGGAAAAAACAACTAAAATCGTTACGAGGAAAAGGATTACAGGATTTCAATCAAAATATAAAAAAGAACAAAATTTAACTGTCCGCTTGTAAAAATCCACAATGAAACTTGTTTACTGTTCAGCGACTATATACTTGCTACTTTGCATATCACACTTTCTTGTCATAATCTCATGCCGGCACTTAAAACACACTGCCGACAAACGCACCTGCGCTTGGGAATTCAAGAAACCATTTATCTTTTGTTTCATTACGCTTTGCTGCATTCAGGCAAAGATAAATGAACAATTCTTGAATTCCCCGCACCCAAAGAACTGACAACAGAAATGCGGTGCGGGATAAGCAGACAATTCACAATCAGTGGCAAAAGCATAGAAGGATACGAGATAAGGCAAAGTTCATTAAGCAAACATCGTTAAGCCATCAGAATTAATAGGGCAAATGTAAATCTCTCCATACTGCTGCATACAACACAACTCGCGCAATGTTTATCGATCAAAACACATACTGAAAATCAAAGAGCCAAATTTCTAGATACCACAAGGGTATTTTCCAAAGATTCATGGACATAACCATCTGCGGCTTGGATACTGCGCCAACCACCATGTCTACGCCGTACTCTCCCAGAAACTCCGCTGCGTGCTGCTTGGGAAGCACCACCTGAACGAAGGCTATGTAAACCAACTTCGTTTGAGTCTAAACCAAGTTCTGAAATCATCTGGCGAAAAGCACTGAACGTGCAAGATACACATCGTCTGAAGCGAAAACTGCCCACATGGCAAGTTAACACAGCACCAGTACACACTCCAACACATGGAGACTTGGCCCACTCGGCGTCAACTGGTAAGCAAATCCGCACAACGGATAGGAGTCCACTTGACTCTAAAATGAACACACTACTGTGTCGGCACTGCCCTCTCGGCTTGCTTCAGCTGCACAACTCGTGCGCACTAGTACAGTTCCAAGTCCACTGACTTGCACAGAGCAAAGGCCCACACCTAGGCCAAGAGGCTCAGACAAAACAAAAGCAAATAATTAGGCTGAACAACTCGTTCAAGGTACTCATCTAATACCCGAAAAACGTTCTAAGGCAAAAACTAAGGAAATACAATTCGCTTCTCCCGAGACCTCTCTGCTTCCTTGCGCGTGACACGAAGTTTCTTTTCTTCTTCGTCATTTTTAGTGAGCGGGTCCGCCTCAAAATATTCTACCACGTCCCAGCCATCCCGGTCAGCAATAGAAATAAGCTTATTTCTGTTATGAAGGAGTGACATACCTTCGTTGGCAATCTTAGTGATCGCGTCATCCGCCCCAGCCCTCGCTAAAATCTGATTGAACTTATCCTTGAACTGTTTCTTATTACTCTTATATTTGAACTCGGGCTCTTCCTCTGCAGACTTGCGTTTTAGCGAGTCGAGCTGTTCCTTGACAACCTTGACCTCCTCCTTCTTCGCCTCCAGTGCCTTTAAAATTTCCTTCGCCCAAGTTGGGGGCTCAGGGCTGCGAGAAGCGGAACGACTTCTACGGGTACCCCTTTGCAAAGGCGAAGAACTACGGCCAAAACCGCTTAAAACTGCAATATGTGAACGAGAACTACGACGGCCTGAACTGTGATGTTCTTTTCTTCTGGACGGCCGGGCAACAGGGTCTTCAATGTCCGCGTTGACTCTCGAAATAGAAGAACGAACTGAAGCAGGGCGACCACGACGGCCCCGCGCCATGTGAACGAGATAGGAAAAACGAGCTAAGAATTTAACTGTCCGCTTGTAAAAATCCACAATGAAACTTGTTTACTGTTCAGCGACTATATACTTGCTACTTTGCATATCACACTTTCTTGTCATAATCTCATGCCGGCACTTAAAACACACTGCCGACAAACGCACCTGCGCTTGGGAATTCAAGAAACCATTTATCTTTTGTTTCATTACGCTTTGCTGCATTCAGGCAAAGATAAATGAACAATTTCTAACCAAAAACAAATGAAACCACAACATATGCACTTCGTCGTTATTTTTGTCGTTCTTGCTGCTCAACGTGATGACACTAGTAGTTCTGCGACAGCACTCTTTTTTTCCTAATAAAATATTCCTTGGAAACATTTAACGTAAGGTGGAAGAGGTTGGCCGCGCAATCCATTTGTTTCCCCTGTCAAAATTGGTTGGATCGTGAGTGTTTCATCACATACAAATCATTTCTTTATGAAAACATTTTTTTTCGTGGGTAATTTGTTTCTGTAAAATGAAGCGCTGTCCATGAATCGAACAACCCAATTTGCGCCCTTCGAATTTTTTTTGTTGTTGTTGGAGGTAATTAAAACATATAATTAAAACATTTCTTGCCTAGGGAAAATCAAGAATAGTCATAAAGGATCAGGGGAACGTAATTCTTGGTCATGGACTTCATCGAACTTTTATCCTAAGGACATCATGGACTCGTCGTATATCGATCCAAACTTCCGCCCAATTTACTCATTACAAGGAATTTCACAGTCTCTGTTAGAGGTAAAGTAAAATTATTCTTCAGGTACACCCTGATATTTTGTTTTCGCGTTCTTTGAAGGTACATACCAAGTGTAGGCATGTGAGAACAAAGCAGCGCTATCCATTTGGCAACTACTTTCACACCCCATTAGATCACTAACAATGCGTACAACAGCACGTTTAAACTTCGGGTCGGAAAAAAAAAAGAAAAAAAAACCAAAGAAGAACATTTTCTCGTATACAAATTGATTTCCAAGACTTCAATTATATTCCTGAATGGAGAAGAAATCATAGTGGGATTGCCATTAATGACGTTCCTCGACAAGAGGGGTAACTCGACGGTCACTTGAGGTTATATCCCTAGTAGCTAGCTAAATTCAATTTCTAAAAGTCCTTGCCATGGCCCTTTTAAATGTAGCGTCCTTCCCATTAATGCACTTTACTTTCACAGCTGGCAACAAGTATGTGTACGTCACTGAACATTTCCGACAGCAATTTACAAAGCTGCATATATGATGTTGCTGTTACAAATGATACAACATTCACCGATCAAGAAGAATTCAAACAGGGTAAGCTGTTTCTTCCATGATCTTCCTCAAAAATCGCAACACTATACATTACTTTACGAGTCAGCAACTGATAATGATATCATTCGTTACCACTGTCACTGCGCCATTAACATGACCAGAAAGGGTACAATGTAATGGAAATAGAGTATAAGCTAGTTCCATTGTATCCGAAAACAATTAAATCGGGATACCTTGTGGAATTAGTTAAGCTCTTGCAATAACAGGATAGAGATGACTGATGATGCAAACAGCCGAAATCGTTTGGTTTCAACATTTTAATTTTACGAAAATTGTCTTGTAAAAAGCATGTAAGAAAATGTTGTTTTTTCAATAACACAGGTTGTCCAGCCAAATGTTCAGGTAAAGGAAGATGTATCAATGGAACTTGCAAATGCATAAATGGTTGGGTAGGAAAAAGCTGTAATCAAGGTATTTCATCTTATTTTATTGCTTACATTGATTTCTATCACTGTATCCTGCCGCCTGGAGTCTCCCTAATTATAGACTCCCTTCTTGATGGCTCACAGTACTTTTCTCGACCTATCGTACATGTAAGATCAGAAAGTGAAACTTTCAACTTTCTCCCCAGAATAATTAAACGCCCTAGAACTCTTGTGTTACAAAAAGCTCTGTAATGAAAATTCTTGGAGATTTAACGAAACACAGTCTTATGCTGCTGGAGATGATACAACTTAGTCGTGATCTGTCATCAAATACAGTTATTCTTCGTCGACAGGCTCTTGTCTCAATCGCTCAACCGACCATGGGAAGTGCGCCGAAGGATTTTGCGTATGCAATTTGGGATGGGAAGGGCGAAGCTGTGAAAAAAAAGGTAAGCGTTTAGGCTTCGTATTATCCCCTTCATCTTGGATTTCAAGATTTTTTCAAAAGCATGGAAATATACAAAATGTGACCAAAATTTCCTTAAAAAAAGAACTTAATCTGCGGAGATATCGATTAAATAAATTATCTAGATTGGTTGGTTTGCAGAGTTAGACCATTAATTGTTCAACGACATTTAATTGTTACTCTGAGTAATACAGTCAAGAATAATGACATTGTGGTTTTCAAAAGAAATTCTCTGAATCGTACTATTAATTAATTAAATAATTAATTAATTCATCATTTATTTACTTATTACCAAGCTACCGGCACCAGCTGGCTTGTTAGCTACAATCTTGGACAAAACTCGTTGGGAAAATAGGATACACCGCTATAAAATGGTCATACCCTTATCTGTCTGTGTTGTAAAAGATTAACTTCTCCATACTCCATACTTTCCCCCCTCCCCTTTATTATCCAGTGTTGGTTATAAAACGGCCAAAGGCTTGTACAGTACTTTTTAACACATTAGCAACATTGGTACGGGGGAGAGGGGGGGGGGGACATCGGCTTTGTTTGTTAGTGCATGTTCAACGATGTTCACGTCCGAATTTTTCCCAACAGTTTTGTCCAAGATTGTAGCTCAATTGGTAGGGCGCTGCACCGGTATTTAAGTGATGGGTTCGAATACCACACAAGCCTGACATTTGAGTCTTTGTATTCCCTACTGCTTTAGTACTGTTCGTCAGTAATCATTTCTACATTATTTTAACTCCATAGCTACCTGTCACAACGTCAACAACTGCACCAGCTTGGCTCACGGTACTTGTAAGACGACGGACATCTGTCAGTGCAACCCCGGATATGTAGGTTAGAATTATAATATAATCACGATGAACATTTCGCGATAAGTGAAAATTATAGGCCTGAAGCGAGGGGTTATGTGATTGATAACGTAGGTGACAAATTATTCTTTCATTTCGGAACGACATTTTAGCGTTAATTTATAAATTGACATGTGAAATTACAAAGTTGCCACGACAACTTTTTCTTACGGTGCCAAAATGGAAGTTATTTGTCACCCATAGACCGTTTAGTAGATAAGGCAGCCATTTTGATTTCTATTGTTTGAAATAGCTGTTATGGAATGCCCAGGGGGCAAATACATATTAATTAGCCCCCTGAGCATCCCATAATGTCTATCGAAAAAATAGAAATCAAAATGGCCGCCGTATCTGCAAAAAGGTCTCATTAATAGCTAACCAAATGGTGTAATCGTGAAATTTGGGAGTAATGTCACTTGCGTTTTGTCCAAAATCAAGTAATTTCACTCACCTAAAGACTCGGGAAATTATTTGATTTTGGACAAAACGCAAGTGAAATTCAACACAATCCTTCCTTAAAGTGCCCATAACCCCAAAATATTTTTTTCGCTAAAACGAATCTTTGCACCCGTTCAAAACGCATTGCACCATTTTATTCCTTTTTCTAACAAATCCTGCCATTTTATAGGCTTCGAAAGTTGCAAAAATCCAAGCATCTTTTGTTCACAACCGAGTCAGAAGGGGAGTGGGTCTATTCCTGTTTTGACTTCACAAACTGATTTACTTTGCATTAACTCTTTGTAAAAATGCATGCAGAGTAGATTGTGACGTCAAAACAGGGGAACAAATATAACCACAAACTGAAGGCTATATCTGGCTTATTTTTACTTTGGCAAGGATTCCTCAACGAAAGAAAACTCTAACTTGTTTTTCCTTAACAAGTAGAGAAAATATTGGTGTTGAGGAGGCACATACAGTTTTGTTTTGTTTTGTTTGATGTTGACCAAAACTTACGAACTATGCAATGTGAAATCCAAACTTACACTCAAAGTAAACGGCCTTTGGATAAAAAATCAAAGTTCAAGATTTTGCCAGCCTGGTGTTAAGCAAACACACTTTCAAAATCTGAACAAAAAAGAAGTGATTTGTTTGATCACAAGGGCACTTTAAAGCATGCAATCATGCTAGACTTAAAGGGGCTATGACACGGATATTTTTCTTTTGGATCAAAATTCGGGTTGAATCAAGACTAGAAACATTGTTACATAAAAAAATGATTTTAGAACTCCAACATGCAAAAAAATGACATGAAACTACTTCTTAAAGGGAAACCCCTGGATAATCGGTTTATAATGTCTCTCAAAAGATACGCCGGAACCTTGAAACTTGAAAAACAGTGGCCCGCCTCTTTTTCATGTTGCAATCAGCTTCCATCCTGACCAACGCTGGTCAATGGCCCTTGTTAATAGTTTCACTGCACCAGTAGAGTAGTTTTAAAGGAAACTGGAGCATTGTTTTGGGCTTCAACCGGTAAAAACATCTCATAGACATAGCTTCTTTAAGCATTTTAAACAGTGAGATATTTGGGTATGATTTCCTGGTTAATGTCATTTCTCTAGAATGTTATCACAGAGTTTTAAATTATCACGAGATAATCCGTAGTATAATGAAAACATACTTATCATACGTATTTAACTAGGACCTGACTGCAGTGTTATACCAACCTGTCATAACGTTTCCAACTGCACTGGAAAAGGGATATGCGTTGATTTTGATATTTGCAAGTGTAAACCAGGTTGGAATGGAACTAACTGCCCAGAGTACTCGTGTGAACACTTTGATTATTGTTCAGGTAAGTTTAATTTGTGATTCAATTAGTTTCAACTTTTCAAATTCCACCGTCTCATATTTCTCTCCTCAGGTCTTGGTATTTTTCAACCTTTTCACCCTTTTTTTCACTGTGAAGGAGGAGGAGCAGTCGTGGCTCAGTTGGCTAGTGCACGACCTTCGGAGCGAGAGGTTCCCGGTTTGATCCTCGGTGACTTCAGCGTCTGTTTCGACTTTCCTTTGATAGGTGTAGCTATAGCTTTAAATATCCGTAAAACGGAGCACTGACAGAAGGGGGTGGGGTGGGGGGGGGGGATAAAGGGTTCCCATTAATACCAGTTTGGTAACTGAAGGGACTACCGACGTAAAATAAAGTGACTTTACCTTTGGTGATAGCAATGTCAACGATAAGACAGTTCTCGTCCTCCTTATTGATGATGACAATGTCAGGCCTTCTATCTTCAATAACATGGTCACATTGGATGCTGACATCTCACAAGATCTTGATTCTGTCATTCTCCACTACACTCTTAGGTGTATCCTCATACACTTCCCTTCGTTGTTTGAAGTCCTTTGGGGCTTCTAAGTCGCGGGTTACCAGTTCCCCGTTCCCAGCTGCTTGAATCAGTTTCTCGTCACTGTGCAGGATGTAATTTTCTAATGAGTTCTTGGCCTGTCCGATGCATTCTGCTACTGATATTAGGCCTCTCCCTCCTTCTGCTCCTGGTACATGAAGCATGGCTACACAATCCCTTGGGTGAAGTGCTCTGTTCATTGTTAGGGTCTTCCTTGTTCTTGTGTCTAAAATTATTATTATTATTATTATTATTATTATTATTATTATTATTATTATTATTATTATTATAAGAACTGCTGAATTGTTTTACCCTCATTACTGTTAAAAATTAAAAACGCAAATCTAGCGAAGCTAACGATAATGAGCTGTCGAATCCATTCATTACTAGCGTTATGGTGCACCCTGTAACTAAGAAGTGGCTGCGATCAGTTAAAAAATGCTCCAACATCACCTCTGCAAGATGGGATACTAACTCAGTATCTTTTTGGAGCTATTTCGTAGAAATGCAACTTTGTGCCCCTTGATACGCGTGCTCCGCACACCTCTTGAACTTAGAGCGGCGGAAGCGGTCTTTTTTTACACAAAACTGTTCTGTGCTCAGCCACGTATGGCAACCTTGTCTTGTTTTGGTTTGTTTCTTGTAGGGCATGGACGCTGTGTGGCATATGAAGCTTGTTCCTGTTACTATGGATGGACTGGGGCAAGTTGTTCCCTTCCAAACTGTAGAAATGTCAATCAATGCTCTGGCCAAGGAGAGTGTGTGGCCAGCGACAATTGTCGTTGTTATCCAGGATACATTGGGGCAAACTGCAGTGAACTGGCTGATTGTAGCGAGCTTGCGAATTGCAGTGGACAAGGTGTCTGCGTTTCTCCTGATTCATTGAACGTATCATGCAGGTAATGAAAAGATCGACTTCTTCATTAATAGCAGGGAAGTGAATTGCGAGAGTATCGAAGCTCATTTCTATGAACATTACCCCTTTTACCTTGAAAGCCCTATCGGGCCCACTAATCCATGCCGTATACATTTCAGCAATCATATTGACAGTTATTGTGGTTATGTCTTTGGCAGTTGTTATCGTGGTTTCACTGGTCCTAATTGCAGTCATCCCACATGCACATCACTGAACAACTGCTCTGGCCATGGCGTGTGCATTGAAGCCGAACTGTGTAAATGTGACTTTGGGTACAACGGTACTGACTGTAGCAATTTCTCCCATGACGCACTTAATTCGTGCTCTGGTAAGTGTATTGAAACGTGAGATGCCTTTAATTTGACCGTTCCCTTTATCACTAATGGGCTGCACCCTATATGTAAAGAATCTATTACTCGATGGCACACAATCTTTGTACCTTGCTTTTTTTTTTATTGTTGTTGTTGAAACAGCAATAAAATAAAGAATAAGACCGACACGGATTTGTTGTATATCAAGCGATTTCCTTGACTTGAATTACTTACAGCGAAGTGATTTAAAGAAACTTCGCTTGACTTGCTTTTATTTCGTAGAATCACACCAGAATAACGCTTCCGTTTACAGTTGTTTGGTGTAGACAGCATGATGCAAATCCCATAAAGCTATATATCTGCTAAATCGAGAGCTTACAAAAAATTCGCTTAACATCAAAGAATAGATTTTCTGAGGATATCGCGAGTGTTCCCCGGCGCGTGACAAGGTTGTTGCCTGATGCCCAGAAAGTATGTGCCCTGGCAATAGGGGGTTACCGTCCATAATAATGATAGGTCTCAAATCAGGGTCTGGGCAGAGTTTCCCCTGCACAGTATAATTATTTAGGTGTAAATTTCATTACCTAAAGACCTGAATAGTTGTGAAATCCGTGGGTTTCGGTACAAATCTTTCTGATATTCTCTCTATATGGCATGGAAAGTGTGTTGGGTATGATACCTGCAACTGCAGCTCTTCATGGTCAGGACCAGCATGCAACATCCCGGATTGCAGTGGGGTAAATGACTGTTCTGGTCAGGGTGATTGTATTCTTGTCAATAAGTGTGCCTGTTACCCTTCCTTTGATGGGAAAGCTTGTGACGAGAAAGCGAAACCAAATGTCCACAAACCCATCTTTGAGCAGACATTTTACGAAGCCACAATCATGGAAAACGCTCCTACTGGGACCCTGATTCTCCAAGTTCGTGCAAATGATACTGATTTGGGAAGGAATGGAGAGTTGTTTTATTCAGCAATGGGCGAAAAAGATGTCGAAAAACTCATTGCTGTTGACGGAGCAACCGGAAAGGTTTACAGCTCGTTCACGTTTGATTTCGAGACCGTGGAAACCCCGGCATTCAATGTCACCATTGTAGCGTCGGATAACGGCTTTCTACAGAAATCTGGGTTAACCATCGCACAGATAACAATCATGGACGATAATGACAACTGTCCGATATTCACCAAACCGTCAGATAATTTACAGGTTGAGATTGCTGACGCAAAACTGGGAGACGTTGTCACCAAGGTCTTGGCCACAGACTCAGACAGTGGAGTAAACGGCGATATAGCATATTCCATATCTAACAATAATGCCTTCTCCATCGATCCGAAAACTGGTTTACTTACTATTGCGTCTAACTTGACGGAAAGAGAGTACCAGTTGACGGTCGGTGCATCTGACAACGGAAAAATTTCCTGCTTGACGGAGATACGCTTAATTGTTAAGGTGGTCAGTTTGCCAACGGAAGAATCTTCGAAGCAAACCCCCAGTTCTGCAACAGACAGTACACCGCCTCCCTTTGAAACTTCCAGTACAACAAAGACGCCAGACCCTTGGACGTCTCCAGGTGAGTATCATTTTTGCTATAAGAGTGGTTAAATAGCTAGATTAAACTACTGGCTCAATAAATATTTATGCTGGATACAAGGGTAAAAAGTGGCGAATTGTCTTTATCTCTTGTTTTTTCCAGAAAAATCCTATTTAAACCATTTTCTTTTCTTGACAAGAATTTTATTTTTCATACAAGTCCTAAAATCTGCAGGAGAAAAATACCTAGCATAATCTTCATGTGAATTTTGCTTTTCTATTTAGTTTGTTTGTGGGCCATACGTTTTCCTTGCGTAAATGACCATATAACATAGCAACTGAAGCTGCCACTCTGTAATAAGTTAATTTGCCCTCTACTTGCGTAATTCTTGGCTTTCACATGACGACACGGCCGCCATGTTGGTGTCCCCAAACAATGAAATGGCGGCCATGTTGGTGTCCCGATCCAATGCTCGGGAATTGAAAGCTATTATTATGCTAACGTCTTCTTTTGTTTTTGTTGAAAAACATGGCTGTTGATCACGTTGAAACCCAAGAATAGTCTCAGTTTGAACACTGCTCCCAGAAAAAGCGCTGTCAACGGCTTTTCAAAGAAGGTCACTTAACTTATACCAAAACCTCTCCTTAGGCACTGAAAACACCCAGAAAAGTGCTACAACCGACATTTCATTGCCATTAACATCAGAGAACGACGCCACTGCAGCACCACAGACAAACCAGAAATATGTTGTCATTGGAGCTTCTGCCGGCGGAGGACTACTGGTGCTAATTATAGTAGCATTCATAATAAAGAAGATTTTTTGTAAAGCCAGGCCCTCCACACAACGTAACATGAGTGAACAAGGCGCCAAAGTAAATGAAAGCTTTCAGGGTGAGTTTGAGCTGCATGCAATGCCTGTCAAGACGTGAGAATAATACAGGACAGACCTTCCTTACTGATGGACACCTGGCAATCATAAGGCAGTTAAAAAGCGTAATTTATTCACTGCTTTGAGTCTTTTGGAACTGTTAGATATCGTTAACCAAGTGTTCATAGCAACGGAGTAGACAACCTCGTTCCCAGGGTCCCTCTTCTCTGCCTCCTTTGTCGTTGAGAAGAAGGAACCTGGTTCAGGCTGGTCACGTGGCACTCCTAGACAAACACTTTTCCACTGGGGTAGAGATGTCGTTAAAATTTGATGCCGCAACTGGGCGAAAGCCTGTTCGTTTTAAATGAAATTTTTTGACCAAATAATCTTTACCTTACAATGTAAGTATCAAAAAGGTCAAAAGAGTTGATACTATATTGCCACAGTTCACAATGAAAATTGATTTCCTTAGTAGCTAAAGTTGCTTCTACAGAACATGCACTATCATAAAACAATAAACATAACACTACTTTTGCTTGTTAAACTGTCTGTTTTATTTTACCAGGGCTAAAAATATACTTCACGATTTGTTATAAATTAAACTCTAAGCTGTGTGCAGTTGCAAAAATATCTCAACGACAATCTAGACGGAGTTGCTGAAATATAAATAAGTCAGAACTGTCTACTCGCTGTACAAGCTTCAAACGTAGGAATCAATGCTTGACATTCGAAAGAAAAACGAAAATAAAAGAACAAAATAATTAAAATACCTGTGTTACGTTGCTGAATGATATTTGTCAGCGCATATTTCACTTCATTTTCGCCGATGCATTCATGAATGAAAAATCTGCCCCAGACATCATATGTTAGATGTTGTTTCACTGTCGTTAAAAGAAATACTGGGAACCATCGGTTGAATTCATAAAGAGAGTTGGCTGTCCTTCGCATGCCGATTAAGTAACACGAGGCCAGGGGTAGCCAAAACTATGTTGGAAGGAACCATCGCCGATCTCGCTTAACATTCCCAATATTTCCGTGAATTTTTTAAATGTTGCATTATCTTGGTCAATATTCAGTTCAATTCCGTAGTCCGAAGTCCAAAGTTTAAAGTTCAAATTCCGTGACCCAACCACATGCTTAAATGCGATCGTAGAATAGTTGCTCGCATTTAAAACTGTTGTTCACGGCGTTGACTCGAATCAAAACCAGTAAACAGATACTTTGCAAGTTTCTTTCATGGTATTTTAAGATATAAGATATAAATCTTTAAGATTTAAGATATAAATTTGATGAGGGTACAAAAAAGACAAAAAATGTGGCCATGACACATGCAGACATTGCGTGCCTATTTGTTAATTTTGTTGTAATATTTAACTGAATATATCTCGACGGGTCGTGACGATCCTTTGTCGGGTGATTGACCCGAGACCCGACGCTTATCTGGAACACTGCTCAAAGAAAAATGCTCCAATATGTACTCCTGGTAACTCCAACAATAGAAGAAGCAGGCCAAGGGATGGATCTCGAATGCAATGCGGCATATTTCTCATCATCCCCAACGCTGCTCAGTCCGGAAACGAAACACAACTTATTTTTGTTTCGTTTACTGAGAAACGTAGCTATTTTGACTTCAGGGTAAACTATTCACACAATGAGGTTGAGTGCCCAAATCAAAACAGAGTTAGTAATTCAAAATCTTAATATCTATGAGATGCAAAAACAGACTTGCAAACACGTGAACCTGAACTATCGCAAATTACAATGCTGACAAACACGAAAGGGAAGGAAATGGTTATTGAATATGAGGTTTTTTACCATATGAGTATTTTTGGGTTAGATTAACACAGCGATTACACGAACTCGGGTTTCATATAGGCACGGTTTCGTGACTTCTTCCCAAGTCTTTTTTTACCTGAAGACTGCAGAGTTTCGTACAAATAAATATAAATAGCCAGTCATCAGAGATCACAGATCCACTCCTGGTGTTCGATTTCTCCATATCCAACCAGAAAAGTTACCCGAGGATTTTCTACTTGGTCTTGGTGTCGTGCATAACATCAAAGTTAGTAAAACATTGGACATACAGCTCACCTTGATAACGGCTCGACGAACTCCATTTCTCGTCGCTTTTGAGATTCCAATTATTTATTTTTCACCGCCTGTCTTGTTTATCTAATTGACGTTCAATTCTTCAACTTCATAAGGAGTACATTTTTTAAAGATCCACCACAACGCCATTCCCGTTACAGTGACTTCGATGCCATTGCAGGTTAATTAAATGTTCTACTGTGCCCGCCGGATAAAATTTACGCATTAATACAACCCTTTAAGACCTACCAAAAATACGCCCAAAAGACTCTACGCACAAATACAGTACTTAGTAGGGGAGTGACAGGTGTTCATTTTCCGACAGGGGAAAAAATAAAACGGATAAATTCCACTCAGATTCTGACAGCATCGCCATATGGCAACCCAGTAATGAGGAGGTACCTAGTTCGAGTCCTACTTGGGGAAAGTGCAACTCAGTGACGTTTGCCATTTTAAGTGTTTAGTCCGTGAAATCATTTGACCTTTAAAGACCAGCTTTTTGGCTTTAATTAACTATCATTTCGACTCCTCCCCTTTTCGTTAAATCACAAAAGAATTTTCATCAAGTTGTTTGCTCTACAATTTAATATCATCAAAACACTTACAACTAGACAGAGAAACGCCTAAAATACATGATAATATGGCAAAAAACATTTAAATGTTAAAGCTAGAACTTCGTTCCATTAGATAAAGTGAAAAAGAAAATATATTTCCCGGAAAGTGAACTTCATAATTTTACGATAGATGTATAGTTTAAGGTTGTTGAGCCTATCAAAGCGCGTTAAAGGAATTTCGAAGAGAAAAGCCGTGAAGGTCTACCGTAACCTTAACCGAAAGTGAGCAAATATCGATACTGTTGTGCTAGCGAATCTACTGGCAGGTTTTCTTTATGTTACTTCGTAGTAATATTTGACATCGGGCGTTGAACACGTATTATAAAGGGAAAATGTGGAGTATGGCGAAAGAGAATTTCAAATTAGGTGAGAGGGAGAGGTAGACTTATTTCCTGGAGGAATAATTGTAATTCTCTGAGCCATACGGAACGCTATGACTTTATTCGTTACCCACCCTGTTCTTATGCACCCTGTGCTTAACTGTCTCATACCCTCCTCTCCCTTTGTCGATGTCAAATATTTTGTTTTAATTTCTCTCAAGAAGAAGAAGAAGAGGAGGCCTGGCCTTGCTCAGCAGTGTTTTTTCTTTTTATTTTCTTTTTTCTTTTCCTTTTTTTTTTTTTTTTGGAAAGTGGGCGATATGCTCATGAACAAGGACGTAAGCATAACAAGGTCAAATAGATCCGTATGGAATAGAATCACAATTATCCTTCAAGGTAAGTGTAATTCTGCTATAATTTAAAAATTTAGGTCGTTCTTCCTTTTCAACTGCTTCGCTCGTCGAGGTTCTGGAATATCTCAAGGGTAGCGGTACAGTTGGGGCTAGTGGAGTATTTGCCCCACCAATTCGCAACTTTGGGAAAATTCCAAATTGCGCACGCTGGCCTTGATGACGACAAAAACCCAGTAGACCACCTAGAGACTGCCAAAGACTACTTCCAATCTATTTACTTTGAAGCGCTAAAGCTCGCAATTAGTTTGGTGCTCGACAACCTGGATACAAATTGTATTCCCGTTTAAAGTCACTTTTGGTGAACACATTTAACGGGAATGAGTTTTCCAATGGTCTTGATTCTGTCTGGGATTTTATGGAGACGAATTGGCGCGCAATTCACTGCTGCCACAAACGTTTAGGGTGCAGCTTGGTAATGAGACACACCTTGGGTTGAACGATGTACTGAAATATCTGAGAAACCTCCCCAGTGCAGCTTTTAATTATTTCTCAGACGTTTTTAACCTTGTGAACTTACTTCTTGTGGTAACTGGTACGAATGCTGTGAGTGAGCGTTTGGCCTCTACCCTTAGAAGGCTCAAATGCAAGACGTATCTTTGAACAACTATGTCGCAAGAAAGATTAAATCAATGCATGATTCTCCACGTTCACAAAGAAATGACTGGCAAATTGAACATGGCAGCCACTGGGAATCAGTTTGTTACAGAATCAAGTGACAAGCAAAAATCGTTGTCAATTAAAGCTTTTTCAAACCGTGTATCGAACACTAATTTAAAAACTAGCACAGTTGATAATTTTCTACTAGTTTGAATGCTTTCTACGCTGGAAAAGGTCATTACGTTTTCCTTACTTTGTTGACCATTATGAAATCCTGGTATTTACCAAATTTTAGTGTTCAGATTGCACCAGATTGCATCCTTGAGTAATTAATTTTTCGAAAATTCCCTGGGAAGCATGCCCTTGGACCCCCATAGTTTCTCGTGTCATCGGCACTCGTTAATGGCGCTGTCGCGCCAATATTACACATACTCCCAGTTGTGCCCCACTCAGGAGAAATTCCCCGCGCCGCCCCTGTATCTGTTTGGGTAGCAAGCAACAATTGTGGTCCTTCTTTGTTGAGTGTCTAGCCTGATTTTGTCGGATGTTTCAGCTAAGACCGTATTTCCTTTTAGTTTACGCGAACTTTACCAACATTTGCATGAATCAAACTTACTTTTCTTAATCCTGCTATATGCTTCATCCCTCTGAACGGCAATTCTTTAGTCTTTCTTCATTGAAACCTCGGATATTTAATGGTGTATTATCATAGGCCGGAATATTAAAAGAATTATTCAACTTGCACTTGTTGAATAACAGATAATTAGTACATATTCTATGTGAGTTTGGCACACTTGGTGATATATAAGGTAAAAATTAAACCGAGCGTTCTAAAGTATTGTTGTTTTTGGTACTAACAATTTCAGCATGGTGTCAACTCTAGAATAAAACTATTTTGCTTGTTACATCGTAAGAATTATTTATCATTATTAGTACATTAGCCGTTTATTGTTTTTTTATACGAAATTCATGTTTTTTTTAATTTAAGATTTGAAGATTAATCTGCGTACGTTTTCGCCTTTTATCCTGTAGCAATGCTAGGCCATGTTTCTAAGAAGGACTAACTAGTTGTGAGCTTTTTATCTTCTTTTTGACCTCGCTGCCTTTCCGTTTTTTTCTTTCTTTTTGTTTTTTTCATTTTGTTATCTTCCTTATAATTATATGAATTCTAGTTCTAATAGTTATATTCTTTGTGTGAAAAATAAATAAATAAATAAATAAATAAATAAATACATTGAAGTCGAGGTTTTAAGCTTTTGAAAAACCCGTGGAGGATAAGTCTTGTACAGCGCAAAACACCAATTTGACGAAGATTACGAACAACAAAAGGACGATAGATGTGGGTTAAAACTATAATATGAACCGAATAAAATGCTATATCCTAAAAACGGTGATAGATATTTTTCAGGGGACGAGTCATGGAATAACTTCTTACAATAGACCTAATCGGCTAACTCAATGTTGTACCCAATTCAAATCTCCCGGGACTAAGATTCTTTGTGTATTGTATTTGCATGATAATGTAGCATTCATATTTAAATGATATGGAAATACCTGGAACAAAACGTTTTATTCCCAAAGGGTTTGAATTGGGTACAACATTGAGTTAGCCGATTAGGTCTATGTTACGGCTCAGGGACGGATTTACTGAGGTTTTACAAACTGCGTACTGTGACAAATTCCCTGTTTGCAGAGGTCTCTTTTCTTTTGCGTTCGCAAGGCTGACGAGTACGGAAAAAGAGACTTCTGTCATGGGTCGAAACTCACAGTGTTGGGCATGCGCGGCGGTTACTTAGCGACCGAACCCTCACGTGATACTTCAGGTTGTGTGGGCTCAATTAACAACAGCGGAATTACTATAAAGGAATGCGGGGGCACACTGGGACACAGTCAGCAAACATATCATGGGGCACGCGTTTGAAGAGTGCCATCCAAGGTTGTGGATGGCGGTTTGATCAAAGTGAGTTTCGACCTATGCCAGACGTCTCTTTTACGTGTGCAACGCAAAAAGAAAAGAGACTTCAACTAGCAGGTAACGTGGCAAATTCCAAAAACGGAAAAAAAGAACTTCCGTACCATTGAAAATCTTGGCTTGTTACAAACTGAAAAGTTCTGCAAAAGCTTACCGACATCAGGAACCCATGACCCGGAGCCTACATCTCCATTGTGTTGTTGTTACGGCGTTTTCACAGACCGATATATTTTTAGATTGAATTTCCCGCGAATGAGACTCCCACTGAAGGCCGATGACCAATTACAAGACTAACCTGACGTCATAGGGTCACCGATCGGGAACTGCCTTTGTTTTTTTTTGTTTTTGTTTTTGTTTTGTTTTTTTTTAGAAAATGTAGTCTAAAAATAAATCGGTCTTTAAAAACGCCGTGACATAGGCCCAGTATGGGAGTTGGCTGCTCCGGGTCATGGGTTCCTGCCGACATTAGGAATTCTAATGCAAAGCAAAGCAAGGTTTATGAACTGGCGAAAGGTAATAGTAAAGGTAACGAAGTGGGAATGAAAAGGCGTTCATGGTCAATGCGTGTAGATCGCAAAATAATGTAAGGTTCTCCAATAACGAATGGGCATTAAACGTCTCCACAATGCAAGCATATCAATTATAAGATCGTAGCAAAGACATGGGGAAAAATGGTAAAACCTGGAAGCACACTAAATCATTTTACATTCGTTGTTGCTTGAAAACTCAGTACTGAGACGGCGTGTTCAATGCCTAATTAATTAGCTACGGATTAAGGTAGCTTGAGGTCCTCTGGTTTCGTGTATTTTTGGATTAGTCGAATGATCGAGATCTTTCAAGAGTTTAAGGACGGTGTCTACTAATTCAAAGGTATTTTTGCCCCGGTTTATGATCATGCAGGAACTGTAGATCTTAACAAGTGTTGTTGAAATCCAAAAGAAAATGGCGCGTAACCACGCATTTTTCAGAGATAATTGATGAATAATATTTGTAAAAAGGTTTATAATACAAAGAAATGTGTGACGTTCTTTCTCAAATTGAAGCCTAATTATCTCTGAAAAATGCATGGTTACCTCCAATTTTCTTTTTGGATACCAAGATTACTTACTAAGATCTACTTTCTCCTGATAGTTTTATACCGTGCAAAAATATCACTGTATTAGTAAGCATTACCGATAGGAAATCCGAGTATCTCGAGATGCGCAGAACGCATGCGCAATAACAATAATGGGCACCGTCCTTAAAGCAGGTAAGACCAGCTCAAAACATCTGACCTTTACCCCAGGCCCCAGTTGTTCAAAAGCTCTATAATTAGCTCTATCCCAGGGGATTGGTTCAGTATGTAAAATATACCTGACGATGAATGTTGTCCAAGGTTTCGTACACAAAGTGTGCATATACGGTGTGTTCCAATTAAAAAAAAATAAAAAAGTTAATTCAGTTGTTCCTCTTTGTACAAAGATTTGCAATAGAACTGCTATAAGAGCTATTTATTTATTCATTTATTTATGACATTTTGAGCGATGACAATCCCAGGGAAGACAAAGAAATAGGACACGAGGTCACTTACAAAGCCAATACTTCCTCTTGGTCAACGGCCAGACAAATTACATAAAAAAAAAGACACTAGTATAATTTAACAGGATGATACAACAGAAATAAGTGAAATCTAAACGATAAATAAAGCGATAATAAAGGATTAACACATCCATTGAGACGCCAGGTTTGGTCGCCTGCAGATAGCGCAAATTATACGCCATGTGCCGATATCATCCGGTTCGAAGGACTGAGTAAGGGGAGAGGTGTAAAGAGCTTTTAGCCGGGATTTAAAAAGAGATGTACGCTCCAAGGAATGGATTCCCAGGGGAAGAGCATTCCATAAGGACAAACACGAACAAAATACGACTCGCGGTGAGTAGAGGTGCGCGCGCCAATAGGATGAATGTCGAGCTCAGTAGATCCACGACGTGTTGAAGAGCGACAAAACTGGATTGTATCAGAAATGTCGAGATGTATTTCTCCCTTAATACATCGGAAAAGAAAGAGGAGGTCTAAAAACTAAGAAAGTACGAGAGAGGAAAAAGGCCGAGTGTTAAGAGGCGCTCTTTGTAATCAAGTTCCTGGCCATGCAGGATATAACGTGTAGCTTGTCGTTGCACTGCCTACAAGTTGCGCATCAAGTTAAGTGAGCCAAGTAGAGTAGGATCCCACACTTGGCTAGCATGGGTCAGATGCGATCTCACGAGCGAGACGTAGAGCGTCCTTTGGATCTCATAGGGAAGGCTGTTTGAGCAGTGTCTTCTAAGAAATCCCAGCATCTTGTTTGCCTTGGAGAGATATTCCTCACATTCTCATTCCAGGAGAGATCTTGAGTTACCTGAACCCCAAGGTCTCGTTTGTATAACCGAAGCCTTTCCTTGTACTTGTATATGTTTATTGCCGTGACTTTAACATCTCCAGTTCCCAAGGCCTGCTCCCGTCTGCCCTTGTAGCTTAGTCAGTAGAGCGGCGGAGATCTAACCCAAAGGTCGTGGGTTCAATTCCCACCCTGGTCATAGTTTTTTCTGTCCTTGTGTGGGCCCAGTTCCATCAGTAGGGATAACGCTCACGCGGTTCATATGGAATAGAAATCTAGCACTTCACGTTACACTACACTCTTTTGAGGGACTGTTTCGCTTACGAGTAACTCGCAGATTCTCGCACTTGGAAGGCTGAAAACGAAAGCTCGTTTTGCATAGCCCAAGCAGATAAAGCGTCCAGGTCTTTTTGAAGAGTGCCAACGTCGCTGCAAGTCCTGATTGGGCGGAAACATTTGGTGTCATCGGCGAACACTGCAATTCGAGACGAGCTGACGCAGTCATGAAGGTCGTTAACATAAAAAATGAGTAGTATTTGTCCGAGTACGGACCCTTGAGGGACTCCTGAACAAACTTCTTCCCACTTACTGGACGCACCGTTAACAACAACATGCTGGCGACGACAGGTCAAGTAGCTAGTGAACCACTCATAAAGTGGAGGTACGATTCCCAAGTTATAGAGTTTGTGCAGCAGGTGGGCGTGGCACACTGTGTCGAAAGCACGCTTTAAGTCAATATAGATGACGTCTGTCTCTAGTCCGCGGTTAAGAGATATACCAATTGCATGAAGGACAGAGAGAAGTTGAGTGATACAAGAAAGATCCTCACGAAAACTGTGTTGATGGTAATAAATACGATTTTCAGTGAAAGCCATTAAACGACGAGCAACACATGTTTCTCCCAAGTAAAGTAAAGTAAAGCAACCATATTTAACGTCCATAACTCGTAACAGTAATTCAACTGACAAACCTGAGGTCGACGGTGCGCTCATTTTACTCCCCCCTCTCCATCAGTGCTCCGTTTTACGGGTATTTGAAGCTACTAAGCTACACGGAAAGGAAAGAAGTCGAAACAAGGATGCGAGATCCGGGAATCGAACTCAGGACCTCTTGCACCGTGGCCGCGCACTAACCGACGCTTTCCTTTCTTAAACAACGGCGCCAGGTTGGCGTCTTTCCACTCCCTGAAGAACACCCCAGACGACAGCAAAAGATTAAAGCATCCGCTATTTTTTCCGCGCATTCCACTACAAGTAGACGTGCAGGTATCTCATCAGGACCCATAGCCTTGTTGACGTTTAGCCCTTGCAGCTCCAAAAGAAACTCTCGCCTGGAGAGAACAACCTCAGAGAGAGTGTTCTCACAATTGGGCGTGCCTGTCGGGAAATAACACAGGGAATGATCAGTAAAGATAGATTTTAAATGATTGGAGAAAGCCGCGACTTTTTCCAAATCGGACGTGATTTCAGTGTTGTTGTCTACGAGCGTGGTATCAGAAAAAGATCGTCTAGTTGACTTGAGTTTGAAGAAAGAGCAGAAAGGTTTCTCATTGGTGTGCACTTCGGTGGCATTGCGCGAAAAGTAGGCCTTACGGTTAGCAAGGATCCAGTTTTTTTATCCGCTGGTGCATTTTTCCTGAATAATTCAAAAACTGCAGTATCTTTTGATTAGCACACTTCTTAACCTGAAAGCTTAAGAAAAGAAAGGGCGCATGCCATGCGGCTTTTGTACTGTTATGGTATTGGTCAAAACTATTGTTCATGTTAAGGACTCACTCTATGTGATAATGTTACTATAGTCTTGCCCTGTGAGGGAAAGAATAATAATCGTGTGGAAGGGTAGGTTAATGTTTTGAGCAAGCACCGATACAACGTAGATTTTATTTAGCAACGTACTCTATTTCGGCTGAAATTAGAGTGAGTTATATTAGAGGTTAAGTTAGCCGTCATGTCTAACTTATCCCCTAATATAAATCACTCTAATTCCCCACTTCCTTCCGGTTCTTTTCGCTGTGGTAAAAACTGCGCTACCTGTCCTTACATTTCGCATAGACTTAACAACTGTTACAACCCGTGCTCATTCTGGAAAAATGATAAAGAAGTCTGGGAGACTGGACCTATGCATAATTTTTCTAACCCCACCCTAGTGTGTAGGACTTAAAGTGTCATGATCATGTGACTTTCGTTGTTGTCCCCACTCTTGTTATCAAAGGTGTTTGGTATGTTGTAGCATTTCACTCGCATACAGCCCCTTTGTAAATCGATGAGTAGCCAGTGGATTAAAGTTGCGTTACGCTTCAGTGTCTCGTGGTAATTCGTGTTAGAGAAAGATTACGGGAGAAAACGAAAAGTTCGGTATGATTTCTGAACTTCTTTAAAATGGTGAGACTTAATCTGGACGTTAACCGTTGAAATAGAAGGATGGAAAGAAAATTTATCACTGATATAGCTTGTAAAGTAGTCAAGAAGTATTGAAGTGAGATTTTTATGCACATAAATATACGACCCCCCAAAATGGTTGCAGAATTTTATTCAGCTTACCTTTTTGACTGCACAAAAGGTATGCATACCCTAGCGAATCAACATTCTTTCTTTTTTAACAGTCCAGTCCTTAACCCCCCTTACTGTCAAAAATATATATTTCTTAAAGACGTCAGTTCAAAGGTTGATAGCTAGTATGCGTGACCTATTAAGTGTTTTCGCTTATATATGTGTTACACGCTGGTCACGAGAACAGCGCATCCGACTTAAATTAAAGATGGTTTTGGTGCGTCAACTGGTGCGCTTGTCTCGCTTTTTGATTTCACTAAAGTTCCACCAGATTCTACCCATTTAAATGATTTTACTGTAGTTTGTTAGTGACAAAATATAAAGTTTCACAGAAGGCGTGACCTGAGGATATTTAAAAATTCCTATTATTTGATTTCGTCATGATTTCTTCAGAAGAATATATTGGTGAAGTTTTGCGCCTATCGTGTTTCATTGTTTCATTTTAGTTGGCAAGGAACTGATCAACCATTTCGAAATATGGACAGAGGACTTCAAATATAAATTATACATTTTGTATTCGGTTTATTGTAAGGGACATATCGTTCATTCAGTATTACCAACAGGTGAGTCAGATTCGCGTGACTTTAGACCAGGTCCGATTCCACGATTAATGAAGTGTTTACATTTTTATGTTCGCTTTCAGAAGATTCTCACCTCATCAGACCCTTTGTATCCACGGGCACCGAAAATTCTCTAGCCAAGCTTATCCGACTAATCATGCAGGTGTGAGAGTTGTTAACAAGGTAAGAAAGATATTTGTTGGACAAGGAGCGTTAAGACAGAAGCCCACGATAAATACTGTCTTGCATGGATCGACGATTAATCTCGACAAATTATTTTCACGATGCCAGCTTATGCCAGCAATAACCTGAAGTTCAGTTTATTGCTTATTTATAACCTATTGTGTGTTCTGGGAAGATTAATTGGACTAATAATCAAACATAAAGCAAAGTAGGATTTGGAAAAAAAACGAGAGGATCGAGGTCGCTCTTGTCGACGTATGAGATGAAAATGAATATAAAGGAGTGCGTAAAGTCATCTTCTTCTTCTGCTTCTTCTCGTCATCCTTCTTCATTGCCATCCGCTTTTTCTTTTTCTTTTTCATAGGCTGCAATCTAACAGTAGGTCTTACGTATGTTAGACAATTTTGGTACTCTAGACTGTTTGTTGAAGTAACGTTCAAACCTTAGAAGTGAAGGCTGCTTGTAATTATTCGATTTCTCTCGTCGCTTCGCGTAAACAGCGGGATTAGAGAACAGCGTTAGCCGGAATGAAGCTTGAGCAAAATGCACAAGTTTGATTGAAAGAATCAACAGAGTGCATCGTTTTTTTTTTCGTAAGGTCAAACAATAAGTTATCTCAGAGGTCTTACTAAACTCTTACAAAACAATCAAACGAAGCAGGTTGGTTGCTCGACAGTTTCGCAGTCCACTGCTGTTCGTGAAATGCTTTTGCTTGATCGTGTTGTTAGAGTTTGCTTCTCATTAGTCTGACTAGTGATTGTTTTTAATGTGTCCCGAAAAAGAACTCAATTTCATGCTAATTTACCTTAGTGTTTTTTTTTTGAAAATAGATCTTTACTTCGAGCCTCTCAGCGACTCGATTAACCGCAACGCATAATTTAGTCGTAAGAGAGTAAAAGCCTCTCTTTTGTTATTCAAATGTGTCAACCACAGGAACAAAAGACCCTTTGTTTCGACATCAAATGAAGCTCTGGTTGGAACATTAATGACAATAGGCTACGTCCACGATATCTTTCCAATGGGCAAGGAGCTTGTTTCGAGAAATCGAGTTTCAATGGGACTGCCTAAGCATAATAGGCTAGTTTCGAATTGTGCAGCAGCAAAAGAACAGAGTCGAGGTTCAGGGGAATAATAATAACAATAATAATAATAATATATTATTATTATTATTATTATTATTATTTACATGGCGCAAATTTCAAATATAGAATTTTCAACTATACAATTTTCAATAATTTGCATTTTATTTTCCTTTGTTTTCCTTTGAACCTTGATTCTGTTCTTTTGTTGCTGCGTAATTTGAAAGTAGTCATTTAATATGTTATTTTTTTATGGTTTACCTTAAGCAACCTAATTTGTTGAGTACAGTTTCAATTTTTTTACTTGGTGGTATGACGATAAACAAAAACTTAACAAATCGAATGTGCTTCAGCTTTGTCTGTACTCTTATCGCCAGCAATAGCGATATTTCTTGTTTACAAACATTGGCGTCACATTTCTTTTGATATTAAAATTTACTAACCACGGAACAAAGGAAGTTATTATTTCAACAGCCAATTAGCTTCTGGTTGACATATTAATAACAATGGGTGACGAAACGAGAAATATCGCTATATTCGCCACCATTACAGTGGTCAAAATTTGTTGTGGACTCACGCGGCGCCAAGTGAGTCCACAACAAATTTTGATCATTGTGACAACGAATATCGTTGTTGACGGATAAGAGTACAGACAACCCTGAACCACATTCGATTTGTTAATGTGGCTTCAAAATATTTCTTCAAGCATCGCTCAAGTACAACTTGAAACTCATTTCTTGCAGTACAGAGCAAAGAGAGTTTTTTGGTCAGATAACAGATTCCCAGTTAACTTAGTTAATTTAATTAATGGCGGGCTCATTTTAGCCTGAAGACCAGTTTGGATGCTGAGGTTTCTGATCGATAAGAACTACTTATCTTGGTTTTGATATTGGAAAGAAGCAATCGTTCTTAGTTGATTGAATGAATGAGTTGCCACAAATCGGATCATTGTTTATACGCAAAGGGTTCTGGGTTTAACCAGGGACAAAGATTACAAGTCGTTGCAACAAAATGTATGGAGGAAACTTGTTTCAACGTCCAAAAAACGATTTTGGAGAGAGATCAACGCTTTTTTCGACGCAGTTTTATCAGAAATCGATTTGGGCGATGTTAATACGTGGCAAGTGTAAGTTTCTGTTTGAATAACCGTGAAATATGAGATAAATTTTACTCGGATTAACCTTGCTCGCGTAAGGTTTATTGTGAAATTGACATTTCGTCGTGGTCTCGAAATATTACAAATTTAGGTAGAAATCTGGAGGAAATGACTCAATAAAGCCTTTTCAGTGTATTTACGTGTGTATAGGCTAGTTAGTTACGTCTTGTTTAAACGAATCATGGCTTCTGGGAATTTACCTCCTCAAAGGAGAGAAGTCGTTGTCAGAACAGAGATGGAAATTGTTGTTACAGAGCTATTGCTCATTGGAGGAATGTAATGAGCGATGATAAACATGAGGAAATCCAGCGAGGAAGTTACGTTCTAGTTTGATTGAGAAAAATCCAACGGTTTTTGAGCCGCTACTATTTCCTACAAACTCTGTGGGAGTCCAATCTCTTAAATGTACCACGATGATAATGCTCAAGCAAACCAATTCAATCTCCTTCTGTTCTAGCCGTTTTAATTCTCCTCTTCCAGAGAACACAGCAGTCTCTGTTTCGTTAAATGAAGATAACAATGGGAATTCATATGCCTCAGCTGTTAAACACACTTTTTCTTCTGTCAAACTACCATCTACAAGTATTAAAATCACTAGATCCATGCAAACTTGTCAAGCTCCAACTTCCAACAATACAAAAGAGTCATCTTCATATACTAATTCTCTGTAGATGTGATCTTTGGAGCAGGTCTTTGTAGTTTTATGAATACTCCACAACCGTACTCTTTTTTGTACAAAGTCGGTGGAGGACATTCAGAGGGTTTGTAACCTCGCACTCATCGAAACCTTGAATTGGTTACGATTAATAGCCCTAGTCCACGACAATACACTTTTTTTTTTCCTGGGCGAGCAAAATCTTGATTTTCCAACGTGAAGAAGAATGCTTTGCCTTTCTGGGTACCTTCGATCGTTGTCACAACCCCACACAGCACAATGATCGCCACCATGCATGTTTCCAATAGTATTTGAATTGCTGTGTTTTGAAATAGGCCAAACGCCAGCCCATACACACGTTAATACAACTGAAAAGGCTTTACTGAGTTATTTCTGCCAGATTCATACCTAATTTTGAAATATTTTGAGAGCATTTCACAATAAACCTTACGCAAACAAGGAAGTTCATCAACAACTTTATCTCATATTTCACGGTTATTCAAACAAAAACTTACACTTGCCACGTATCAACATTGTCCAAGTCAATTTCTGATAAAACTGTGTCGAAGAGAGCGTTGATCCCTCTCCAGAATCATTTTTTGTACGTCGAAACAAGTTTCCCCTATAGATTTTCTTGCAAGGACTTGCAATGGTTTCCCCCTGGCGATCCCAGAACCCTTTGTGTATAAACAGGGATCCGATTACGGGCAACTCAGTCATTTTCAAGAACCCGCTCAAAGAAGGCATTTTATATGAACCTATTCCTTATATTTTTAAAATACTTCACAAGTTTAGACTATAAATTAAATTATGAAACAAAGGTCTGGGAACTCTGATAATCTAGATACTGCACGTTGAGGATACTGCGATCTATATGAAAACGTCTTGAAAAATTTCTCTTTGAGGAACACTGACACAAAATGAAAGTGGTTCCCTATTGAATAACTAATATTTTTTTCTCGCTCTTTTCATGGTCTTCCTTGTGATACCAAGCTTGTCGCGCGAACATTATTTACCAAAGTTATAACGCATTTTTCTTTTTAATCTACGTTTGCCTTTAATACCACAGAACATTAACAACATTTAGCTTTTTTTAACTGCTCGACTGCTGTTTAGCTGCAGCATGTTATGCATCTCTTAACGCGTCACGCCTGGAAGCAAAAATCACAACTTCCGCGAGAGGATCACGTGGTCTGCGAAGTGCTTAGCCTTATTTGCATAATTCGAGTGCTTAACTTAGAACCCTGCCAAAAAGTAAAAGTATATTTTAGGTGTAATATTCTCTGTGATTTTAATGAAGATGCAGGGATATTCGAGTCAATGCTGGCCCTTTCCGCATCGATTTTTTATAACGATAATATGGTTAAGAGTAAGTGTAGGTTGTACGCCGATCCACTTTTTCTTCATAGTAATAAAAATAGTTAAGCAGTGCGTACATGTGGTAAGCCACTAGGATCTTGATGATTGTTCACATCGCTCCCTTGGCTAACATCTGCACTAACGGCTTTTGCTGGAGCAATTATATCATACACTCTAAGTCCAGGGTTCCCTTCAACATCATTTGACATTCTCAAGAAAAGTGTGTGAATATTGTCGCAAACAATAGCCCTTTTCATGGTTAGTTTTTCTCATTTGCATTACAATGTAATCTAACGTGGATGCGAGGCAATTTCGGGTTAAAACTACAAAATAGCCCGAAATTGCCTCACATACATGCTAGATTACATTGTAATGCAAATGAAAAAAACTAACGGTGAAAAGGGCCATTTTAGTTTAACTTAACCATACTGTCACTTCATTCCCACACCTACACCGTTGTATCAAGCCCTTTAATGCTGGTAAATAGAATACACTGAGGTAAAAAGATGTCGCCATAGTATTCCAAAAAAATTCTTTTTCATGTGACAACAGTTCTCTAGTTTTTACAAAACTGTCATGCATACCAATTCTGGCTTTATACCGTTCATTTGTCACTTCCTACGCAACACATATCAGACGCCTTATTGAAAGAGGGTGGGATAGGTTAAAACCTGTTATCTCACGTTCAAAGTGCGTTACCCCAACAAACTTTCAAGGGCTGTGCGTACATGTGAATAGAGTTTGTTTACGATACAGCAAGCGCGACTTTCGTAAAAGCTATCGAGACGACGTTACCAATGTTTACAACTTTATCAACGATTTTGTCAGTCGCTAGGTTAAGCTATCAAGACGGCAATAGCGCAGTTTCTCGTGACGTCACCCATTGTTATCAATATTGTAACCAGAACCTAATTGTTTGTCGAAACAATGACTTATTTTGTTCCATGGTTGGCAAATTTGAATGATAAAAGAAATGTGACGTCAATGTTTGTAAACAAGAAATATCGCTATGGCATCATCCGATTCGGCATAAATAAATCTATTTACAATTCAAATTTCACGAGACCACGAAAGGTTTAAAGACTTTACGGGACTGCGTTAATTTTGTTAATTAGGGAAGGTACGTTTTTAATGGGGGGGGGGGGGGGGGAGGGGGGAAAAGCGCTGGGGGATTTTTGGTTTTTATTTATTTTATTTCCTGGCCCTCCCGTTTAACTTGCATGATGAATACATGGCACTCAAAGCCAAAGCCAAAACCTGTGACCCTCCCCCATTCCTATCCTTCCATTTTTTACTCTCCTACATTTATTTTACGTCAAATTTTGTCTAGTATTTTTGGTCACGTAATGTTTATGTTATTAAGAGCGGTGGGTATTGTCTGTCTCAAAGGTCATATCAAATGTTATGTCTGCATTTGTCCGATCTCCACCAAATGTGTATGGAAGACTGAACGTTATGAAAAGCAAATTATTTTCAAAAAATCGGAAACCAACATCTTAGTAGATCAAAAAATATTTTAACAAACATTGGACGCAAGTCAGTTAAATTTACAGCTCTTTAGATGTACCTAACAGACGAAACACGTAGCAATCAGTAACCAAAATTACGGACTTTGTAATGATGTACACTTGACAGTTCATAGCAAATATTTGTCGCTAAAAGCGAATGAGAGTAAAGACTATCGAGAAAAGATTGTATAATATTGTAGCTGTACTTGCCGGGGCAGCCAGCCATAAAGCACGATCTGGTTTGTTTACTCTCGAGAACATTCTGAAAACATACATTGTAAACGTAACTTGTTCAATAAGGATACCTTCGTGTCTCCACAAAATAATAATAAAAAAACTGAAATCGCTCATTCTTCTTTCCGGATACATTAACCGTAACCATATGTGTGATAGCATCGAAGAGGAATTGTTTTTTGTTTTTGTTTTTGTTTAACGCGATTGACAGCCACCCGGTAGGGTGAGCGCAATCATGGCTGCCAGACATGCAGACTAATCCACCACACAACGATGGTTCACCTTAAAGGGGGGTGCACCAGTGTAATATTTCGTAGCTACTACACTCGAAAAAACAGAGACACACGGAGTTCACCACAACAACTCACAGCTTTTAATATCCGAACACACACAAACTTTTCCACGAGGCTCTCCGTGTATGGGCATGCCCAAATATGGCAATTGAACAAGAAAGGCCCAAAATACTACGTCTCCCCCCTCCTAGAATTGTTTTTCCTAACAAATTTCAAACTTTAAAGAGCAGTTAAAAGTTTCAATCATCACAAATCCAAGCGTTTTACTGGCTTAAGTGAACGCTTTGGGTACCGTCTGGGTGGGTCTGGTGACGAAGTGGTAGCTGCAGCCGGGGGGACTCAGGAATAGGAGTGGGTCCTGGGTCCGAAGGTCTTGGTGAGGTAGGTTCGAGCAACTTTGCAGGGGTGACACCACTATGTACTGGTAAGACAGGTGGTGGTACAACCGAAGTTTGCGGTATCACTTCCTGCTCTGGAGGGTTTGATGTGGGCTTGCCATCACCTGAAGGTAGTAGATGACCTATGTGCACATGGCACATGCGTTCCCTCACTTGTACTTGGTAGGCCAAGAGACCTATCCGCAAAATCTCGTTACCACTTTGCCACTTATCCTTCCCTCTGAAGTTGCGCACAAGTACCAGATCGCCTGGAAGGAAGGCACGAGTCTTGAAGCGGCCAGCATCATGCTAATGCTTTACTTTGGTTTGGTGCTCCGCAACATGCTGAGCCAGATTTGGGTGAAGAAGGGACAGACGAGTGTGTGGTGTCCTCTTCAGGAACAACTCGGCAGGGGTCTGACCAATGACCGTGTGGGGGGTATTCCTGTACGAGAATAGAAAACTAGACAACCGCAGCTGAAGTGATTTCCCTGGCTCAATCTTGCCTGCCTGCAATGCTTGCTTTAGTATCTGAACGTATCTCTCTGCCTCCCCATTCGACGCTGGGTGATAGCGAGGAACACGAGTATGCTGAATCCCATGTTTCTTCATGAAGTGATTCATCTCCTCAGAAACAATTTGCGAGCCATTATCCGATACGATCTCCTCTGGAAGACCTTATGCCGCGAAAAGATGACTGAGCATTTCGATAGTCTTATATGTGGTGGTAGAGGATGTAGAGAAAACCTCGGGCCACTTCAAGTGGGCGTCTACCACCACGAAGAAGTACACACCGTCCTTCTTTGCATAATCCATGTGCACACGTTGCCAAACTCGAACCGGCCACTTCCATGGAACCGGGGGTGCAGTAGCAGGTTGTTTCCGAGTCGACTGACACGCTGTACAACGTTGCACGACAGACTCAACTGCCTTGTCGAGACTGGGCCACCACAGGTAACTCCTAGCCAAGGATTTCATACGGCAAACACCTGGGGGATCAGCATGAAGGTCTTCCAGGATCCTGTCGTGTAATGCCTTAGGGATAACAACTTGCAAACCCCAGAGAACACAATCCTGTTCCACAGAAAGGTCAAAGCGCCGCTTAAAAGTAGGCCTGCAAGGCTTCTTTCTGTACCTGTCGTGGCCAACCACAATTAGCCAACTGTAAGACCTTGCTCAATACGGGATCCTTCTTTGTCGCATCAGCAATATCCTTAACTGTGACTGGAAGATCATTCACATGTGTAAAATGGAAAATGTCACTCTCCTCTGGTGTGCCAGTTTTGTCCGCAGGGAGCCTAGATATCCCATCAGCATTGCTATGTTCCAATGTTTTGCGGAAAACCACCTCATAATGGTAGGATGCAAGAATCAAAGCCCATCTCTGCAGTCGTGCGGCAGCCAGGGTTGGCACTGCTGATTTTGGGCCCAAAATGGTCAAGAGTGGCTTGTGGTCAGTTTCCAAGGTAAACTTTCTTCCAAAAAGATACTGATGAAACTTGTTCACACCGTAAATTATGGATAATTCCTTCTTCTCTAACTGACCATAGTTCCTTTCACTAGCTGAAAGTGTTCTTGAAGCAACGGCAACAGGGCGCTCTTCGCCACCCGGCATCAAATGTGATAACACCGCTCCGATACCATATGAAGAGGTATCACAGGCCAGTTTAATAGGAAGGTTAAGAACATAGTGGGCCAGAACCTTCGCAGATTGGAGCAGCTCCTTCGCAGACTCAAAAGCCTGTTGACACTCTGGCTGCCACGACCATAACACACCTTCCCGAAGAAGGTTGTTGAGCGGGTGCAGCAGTGTCGAAAGATTAGGTAGAAATTTCCCATAGTACTGGAGCATTCCGAGGAAGGACCGTAGCTCTGTAACATTAGCAGGAGACGGAGCTTCAACAACAGCCTGCGCCTTCTCAGGTGATGGGTGAACCCCCTCAGCATCAATCACATGACCCAAGAACTGGACCTTTCCCTGCAGGAAACTACACTTGGACAACTTGAGTTGCACTCCATACCTCTCAAGCCTACTCAACACGGCCTCTAGCCGACTTCGGTGCTCTTGGTCATTCCGTCCTGTAATCAATATGTCATCGATGTAACACACCACACCGTCGATACCCTTGAGGATGGTGTCCAGGGTTGATTGGAATATGGCAGGAGCACTTGCCACACCAAATGGAAGGCAATTGTACTGGTAGAGTCCTTTACTGGTGTTGATGGTGAGAAACTGTTTGGAATCCTTGCTCAGAGGAAGCTGCTGAGACGCATGCTTGAGATCCAAGTTCGTAAAACGCGTTCCTCCTGCCAGAGCACTTAGCAAGTCTTGAGGATTGGGTAGAGGGTATTTATCAACATCCAAAACTTGATTCACCGTGACCTTGAAGTCCCCGCATAGACGGATACCGCCATCTGCCTTAGGGCAGCCCATGCACTGTGTGACACCTTGGTCACAACCCCCTCCTTCTCTAGACGATCTAGCTCTGCCTCGACCACAGGTCTTAAGGAGTACGGCACAGGTCTGGCCTTATGAAACTTCGGGGTGGCCTCCGAGTGAACAGATAGCCTGGCTTCGAACTCCTTGATTTTTCGCAGGCCTGGAACAAAAACACCCTTATACCTAGCAGACAGTTCACCGACAAAATCAAGAGAAGAAACGTTAAAAAGCTCCTTCCAGTTCAGCTTAACAACACTGAGCCAGTTGCGACAAAGAATGGCTGGCTTGCCATCAACTTCTGCAACAATTAGAGGTAACTTAGCACTCTGGCCCTGATACTCTACATGCACCTCAGTTTCTCCACATAAAGGTAGCACAGCCCCAGTGTAAGTTTTCAGCGAGGTGCTTGCCGGCTTCAGCTTAAGATGACCGAATTTCTCCTTGAACATTTTATTAAGAATGCCTGTCACAGATGCTCCTGTGTCCACTTCCATACCAATTCCTTGCCTTCCACTTGCATGGTTACAGTAGCAGCTTGGGCATCCTCTTCACGGATTCTGAAGAATCCCAAAGAATCATGCATCGGATCACAGTTACTAACAGTCTCTGATGATTTACACTCAGAACTGAGGTGTTCAGTGTTCCCGCAACGATAACAAGCAGATTTGGACTTCTCTCCCTTATCCGTTGAACATTTCTTGGGTTTGTGAGCCTTTCCCCCCAGCCGGTGAACTTCCTCAGTTTTCAACATTCCTGAAGACCCCAAGTCCTTCAGTTCCGAAGACTTCTTTTCGGCGATTTCCATCGATTGTGCAATCTCCATCGCTTTCAAGAAATCCAAGGTTTTCTCGCCCAGAAGTTTCGCAATCCACACACAAAACGATCCCTTAGGGCATCATCCATGAAGGTTCCGAACTCGCAGTGAGCCGAGAGCTTCTTCAGTTGTGCCGCAAAATCCGCCACTGATTCTGAGTCGTTTCTAAAACGATTATGAAAATTAAAACGCTCGGCGATCACAAGAGGTTTTGGATGGAGATGACTGTTCAGAATTTCCACAAGTTTCTTGTATGGCTTTGCGTCTGGCTTTTCTGGAGTCAAAAGGTTTATCAGAAGGCCGTAAGTCTCTGGTCCGATTGCCGTTAGCAAGACCGCCACTTGATTCTCACTTTTAACACCGTTCGCTTCCATGAAATTTTCAAGGCGCTCGATATACGCTTCAAACGACTCTTTCGCTCGGTCGAACTCTCTTAGCTGACCAATTATACTCATGGTGTTCTTGAAATCCGGTCCTCGTCGCCAGATGTAATATTTCGTAGCTAATACACTCGAAAAAACAGAGACACATGAAGTTGAACACAACAACTCACAGCTTTTAATATCCGAACACACACAAACTTTTGCACGAGGCTCTCCGTATATGGGCATGCCCAAATATGGCAATTGAACAAGAAAGGCCCAAAATACTACACACGAGCACGCCAAACTCACCGGGGAATACAACCCGGCGCCTACAAACACGAAACAGAAGACACAAATGTAACAACAACGAAACAAAAAGAACTAAAGGACAACAGGACAAAAGCAAACGCAAAGGCAAATAGCAGACCAAAAGGAGGTTGTCAGCCAGACCGACTCATCCCGCAAGAGCGGCTTCGCCAAACAACGCCAGAAGACAAAGAAACACAATAACAGTAAATCCTTAGCTCAATCTGACCCCTTCGTATCCAGAAATCATAAGCCATAACCGTTCCAAAGTCAAAACCGAAAAAAAAAAAAATATATATATATATATATATATATATATATATATATATATATATCAGAAAAAAACAAGCAAAAAAGAAGAAGACTATAGATGATCGGTTCGCACCCCAAAATCGTAAGCCGAATCCGTTCCAAAGTCAAAACCGAAAAAAAATATTCTATCAGAAAAAAAAACTAAAAGGAAAACGACTAGAGATGAATAACTAGGTGATCACCAAAAAGAGAAGCAAAATAAACAGCACGAGCACCCCACTGACGGACAAAAAAATGACGACGACGGCCAGACCAACGACGGAAAAACAAAGGAAGATAGAACACGCGCCCGAGTCTTGACACGCTCTAAGACATCGACAGCTGATGAATGCTTACTCCTGAAACGGAAATCATTAAGAGAACCCTAAAGACAGAACTTAAACACATTAAGAAGGTAAAAAACATGGGGAACGACAGAAAAGGTGTCTGCAGAAAAAAAGGAACAAAACTTGACAAAGCAGGATAGAAAGACACAAAGGAGAAGCCAGAAACATATCGGATTGAAGGTAGGAAAGGACCCTAACAGCCAAAGGACATTAGAAGAACAAAAGCTGCGGACTCCATCGGATCAGTACAAAAACAAACCGTAGAGAGACCAGAAGAAGCAACGCGGTTTGCCTTGTAAAGGACCCCATGGGGAACTTTCCATCAAAGATCAATAACAGGACGGTCTAAATCAAAAAAGAAAAGCTGTCGCCACGTAGAAGACCAGAAAAGAGAACCAGACAGAGGAAAGAACTTTTCCTCTCAATGAGGAGAAACAGCATTTCCAGACAAAAGATACATAAAGGCAGACTAATTGGTGACGGAAATTACAGGAAAAAAATCAGTACCCGAACCAATACCCAAAGAAGAAGCCACAAAGGATCCTTTACACGCCCGCCAGGCGCGCAAGAAAGAAACATAAAAAAGAGGAAGAGAAGCCAACAAAAAGCATTACGTGAAGAAAAACAACATGCGGAGTAGTGTTGAGCAACGAAGAAAAACCAAAGAACCATGAAAGAAACCCAAGAACGAGACAAGACAAAATGATGAACCCATTGCACACGATGAACGCACACCTCACACTGAAAATCAACAACAGAAAACCACCAAAACAATAGGGTTGAACCACGATGCGACGAGCCACTAAATCACGCTTACCACTCCAAGAGAACTTAAAAACTAACGCATTAAACTCCGCACTGACCCACCGGGGCACATTAATAAGAGAACTCACGTACCACACACGAAAAGGGCCAAGGCATTGATGACTAACTGAAGCCTTGCCACGATATGACATATGACGCTGACGCCAAGAGGAGGAGGAATAGGAAGTATTTCATCGTAACTTATTGTGATCAATCGCTTTTGTCCGATAATCTGTCTTTTTTTTATGTTTTAATGTCACATGATTGGACATCGGGACAGGACATCCAGTTTGAGCCATAACAATGTGGACAACCATTGAAGGGCTTCGCACACAAAAAATAGGCTCTCAACTAAACGGTGGATTTTTAGGAAACACTTTTTTTTTCGCGTTGTTGAAATGTACATAGTTGATAAATTCTATAGATGAAGCTGTCCAATCCAGCGCCAAGTTTAAAAGGACCTCAAACAGGGACCATCATCGGTGTCATAGTTAGAATAAGTCAAAACACGGGCTGCTCTATTTTGTAATTTCTGTAGGCCTTATCCTGCTAAGTTATCCCACAGTTTCCCCCAACAACATTGCGTTTTAGTGCCCCAATGCCAGAAGAGACTTTCTTTGCTAGTTTATCAATAATAGAAATTGTCAGGGAATATGGAAGAGTACTCAGCCTCTGCCTTGATCCAATGAGCATGAACTCGGTTTTTGTCATATTTAGAGTAAGTTTGTTTGTTCTTAGCCAGTTGAACACTTTCTAAATCTTGATTTAGATGGAACTACACTAGACACTGCATATGTTAGGGGGTGTCATGACTGTTTAGTTTATGAATAGCATGTTTCGATAGGTATGGAGAAACGTCTGACTGACAGTCATAGATGTCAGAATTATGGTGTTCCAGTTGGTAGAACCCCACTAACATTCAGATGTTGTTTACATTTACCTATACCAAGTCCCATATGACTGAGCGTTTTCGGTAAATCATAGCAAATGCAATTGTTTTTGGACTTGATTACCAATAAACCACACTCACTTTCTCGTGTTTATGTAGCCAAAAGTTTGGGATATGGCATCTGGTCCAGTTCCATTTGCCTCGTCAAAGGAGACGACCAACTATGCCCGTCTGTGCCGGCTTCTAGTGGATGTGGGAACCCAGGCCA
Organism: Montipora capricornis; assembly: GCF_036669925.1. Taxonomy (NCBI): domain Eukaryota; kingdom Metazoa; phylum Cnidaria; class Anthozoa; order Scleractinia; family Acroporidae; genus Montipora; species Montipora capricornis. Next base: position 16,385,611 of record NC_090895.1, on the reverse strand, counting down.
TGAGAGACACGTTTGACACAATACATCCTCCAGCTACCCTTCACCGGATTTTGTCTAGTACTTCAGCTGCTTACCCTACATTAAAGTGGCTACAAAGGAAAAAAATTCTTAATCCCACACAGTGGGGAAAGCTGTACCCAACTATTCCTTCATCAGTGTCATCAGCCAGCTTTGACATCACTCTTCTGATGGTACTGCTGAGAAATATATGTGGTTTCAGTCCTCCTGCCAGTACTGGAAACTGGGACGAGCTTCCTCTCCAAGGTGATAACAGTATAGAGGCCAACATAGCAAGAATCAAGTATTACAGAAACAATGTCCACGCTCACGCCAGCCAGGCTTCGGTTGACGATACAGTATTCAATTTTTTATGGCAAGATATCAGCAAGGTACTGCTAGCACTTGGATCTGGAACATTGTATGCGACTGTGATCAGCCGTATGAAGACTGATTGCATGGATCCTGATGTTGAGGAGCACTATCGAGAGTTGCTGAAGGAGTGGAAGAAAGATGATGATAATACAAAGGAAAAGCTTGAAAATTTAGAAGGTATGCCCGACCTCAAAAAGAGTTAGATATGTAATTAACCTTATTATGGTCATGTACTTTTGAAGAGAGTACTGGAATTCAGAAGTAAAATAAATAAAATAAACGGGTATGTAAAGGATAAGACAAGTGGGGAGACCCTTCAATTTTCTTCATGATTGTTCCGCTTTATATTAAAAGAGAACAAGTTGTTCTCTGATAGAACATCACTCTCCAGGATTGGTCTAACAGGTTTGCTAGAAAATGGTGGCTTTCATTTTGTATTCGACTTGAATGCTGTAGTTCTGCTTGCGCAGTCGCACGTGTTAAAGATTTTAATTCTTTGAGAAACTGCGGGTGGGTTTCTTAAGTGTGGTTTTCAGTGGTTTATGGTCAGACTGGACAATTGCATTGCCTCTTGCAAAGATGTACTGGTCAGGTTTCTCACATGCAAAGACTGTGGCAATGAGTTCCTTTTCAATTTGTGATTAGTGCAGTTTGTGTCATCACACGGGAACTGAAAGCCACTGGGTGTTCCTGTTGCAAGAGGGCTGTGCCAAGGCCACTTTGGTTTCATCGGCTGGTGTAAGCGCACATGCAATAATTTCCTTGACACAGGCCACGGCTGCAGCCAGGCCGGCAGATTGCCAACTCCACCTAGCATATCTTTCAGTCATATTTTCTGTCAGACGGAGTTAAATGTAGCTTGTATTGTAACTATTACGAAAGAAAAGGGTTAATTAATATTAAGGTGAAACACAAACATGTCTATCTCATTATTTACTCATTATCTTGCATTTTGTTTTAATCCAGAATTGCTCAAGTCGGAAGTTGGAGAAGTGAAAGGTGTGTACTATACATTGTCATTTATAGTAACAGCTAAAGGACTAGAGGTCTCACTAGTGTATGACTTGACTTACGTGTGATTCTACACGGCTGCAGACATATCATACCTAAATATAGTTGATTGACTTGTAGTTATTTGGGAAGGATTCAGAGCCACCTTAAATTTTCCAGCCGTAAAGGTAGCTCTAAATCCTCTTCTAATAAGTTATTTTGCGAAGTGGTCCTATTTATCGTACCTGTTACTATGAGCCAATACAAAATAGGTGTCATCTCGATCGTTTCTTAGGTATAAGTATTTAATAGTTCATTGACACAAAAATAACACAAAGTTACAACGAAAAAAAGTTGAATTAAAGACAGTCTGTTGTCACAGCTATTCTTATCTTACAACACATGAGCGTGTACATCATGAAATAGAGTCTTGTGCAGTCATCTTGTCAAACGTTTATCAGGATAGTAAAACAATTCTATGTTGAGGACATATCAACTGTCTTTCTGTGGCCTTGTCCCATGTCTAGTCCAGTCCATCCATCTTAATTGTTAAAGGACCGTTGAGTTCTCCGGGAAGAGATTACATGCCTTACCTGTCAGCCTTTTTCAGTGTATGCGCTATATTCGTGTACGTTTCATTAGAATTATTTGCTCTTTTATTCTGTCTATTGATTAATTCAGCCATTGATTTGATTTGATTAAGACATCCTGAAGAGACTTGAAAGTGATGAAGGCAGCACCAAAGACACCCTAAAAGAGACACATGGTGAGTTCATGCGTTTTATTGACTTAATAATTGTCCGGAAAAAAAAAGAAGTAATTTCAAGTTTCGCTTAATGACTGCTCTTTTACTCCCAAAGAAATGTCAAAACATTTGAGGGACAAGTTCAGTGAGATGGAAGGTAGGTATAAATGTAACTGGCCCTTATTTTATGCGTTAATTATAATGTGAGTGTTTTTATTGGAGAACAACATACATTGATAATACGTAATAGATATAATAATGTGAGTCATTCAAGGAAGTTTTTATTCTACCAAATACACAAACATCGGTACAACCGTTACAAAGGGTCTTTTCGTGCCTATTGCGCAAATGCCTTCGGTTGCAATCTTAAGGAAATTACCAGTAGGATTTACAGGTGCCCAGACCACAACACCGGGGACTCCTTGCGTCGCTCTCGTCTAACGGGTCGAGGGTTCTTTAATGTCTCACACAAGGGCTATGTGATGAATCGTATGGTTTATTGAGGGCGTCCAAGAGGTCAAATATCTGACCATTTGCAGATATTATTGCTGTTTTATTCTCAAACAAACAACTTTCTGAAAAGTCAGACCCAATTTAAATTAAGGAACGAAACTCGGAAGCAAATTGAATTTGTTCCTGACAAAGATTTGAGTTTCAAAATAATTATACCAAAAGTACTTCTCACTATCTCACTCCTTATTTTACTTTTTGAAGAAATGTTGCAGCAGTTGAAGAGGCAGGGAGAAAGTTCAAGTACTAAGCTTGAAGAGACCGAAGGTACAGTCAAGTTCAAATAAAGATCGCCTAATTCATGAGGTCGAGTGACAAGAGTTGCTTTCAATCGCATCAAGGTTCCTGAAATCTCCACTCATTGATAAGTTGTGCATTTATTAAAATGAACTTATATATAGGGTATCGACCTCTCCAAGAAAACAAAATATTTTGAGACGTCAATACAGTACAGCAGTATAAGGAGAGACTTTAAGCATTTTTTTTACACATCATTTTTTAACATCCAAGTATTCCGTGGTAGGGGGAAATTCATCATAATTTGTACTGCATTGAAGCGAGTGTGATCATCACAGTTCAGAGAGTAACTTTGACAGTTGCAAAGAAGACTTCAAAAAACGCAGGTCTGAACGGGAATCGGACCTATTGATGACCGTTCGTTAGCGCTGCAATGCTCTATCTTGTCAGTCATCTGAGATGTAGAATGAACTCGCAACGGACTGACTCCTATGGCTTGAGAGATCAGATTGTTCACTGTCATTCTCATAGCCATGGGTTCGAGTCCACTTCAGGCCTCCTTGCCATCATAATTATCGCTTAGAGTCACACCCCGAAGCTCGATTTATATGTATGACTCTCACATATTTTACTATCAATAATTTTAGTCGACCTTAACTACACTAACGTGTAAGCGTCAATCTCAAGTACTTACCTTGGGTTTATTTTTTCAGTTGATGACTCTTTCTTAATTTCAGATGGCTTTAGTGCTGCTGACGTTATCGACAATATTCGACAACTCTACGAAAGCCGTGAAGGATGGCTTGCTCCCTTCTCGTGGTGTGAGGAATTTCGATTCCATCTTGATAACATTTTTACCAGGCTTAAAATGGTCAGCAGGAAAAAGGAACGCGGGACAAAGACTGACTCCATTGTCAGCATGTTGCAAATCTTCAGACCACATGAAGAATGTTCACAACCCAGAAAGGTTTTGATTGAAGGACAGCCGGGCATGGGAAAGACAACCTATTGTAACAAGGTTGCTTACGACTGGGCCAAGAACTGTAAAGCTGAAGATTCCTTTCCTGATTTCCAGTTGTTGCTGTTGTTGAGATGTAGAGACATTAACTCTGACTTATGGGAGGCTATTGATGACCAGCTTTTACCAAAAGACACAACGAAAAAAGAAAAGGAGAAGTTCTTCACCTTCGTTCGAGAGCATCAGTCAAAGGTTTTGCTGGTACTTGATGGATTGGATGAGTTGCCAACCCATCAATTACCAGTCTATAAAGAAATCATTCAAGGAAGAATGCTTCCAAAATGTCATTTAGTGGTTACTGCACGCCACGAAGCTGGGATTAAAGTACGGGAATGTTGTGACACCCTCTTAGAGGTCGAGGGATTTACCAAACACGGCGCCGAAGATTTTATTTGGCGATATTCTAAAACTGAGAAGCATTTGGCTCAAAAGATCTTGGAAAAGCTGCATACAGACGCAAACCTTGAGGGTTTAACTGCAAATCCATTAAATATAGCACTACTTTGTCTCCTTTGCGAAGACTTCCAAGGAGATTTGCCGAAAGGTAGAACTCTCCTTTTCTTCGAAATAGTTCAGTGTGTACTGAGAAGGTTCAGGGAAAAGAAAGATTTATCAGAAACGGACGAAGACTTGACAAAATTGTGCCACTCTGAATTAAAGGATCTGGGTTTTATAGCGTTGAATGGTTTGCTCAACGATGAGGTGTATTTCGAGCACAGCGCATTTAAAAATTGTACTAGTAACTTAATACCTGAATTGGGATTTCTGTCAGTTGAGCCTGGACGCAACAAACGAAGACCAAGCCTGCGCTGTGAGTTTCTTCACAAGAGCTTTCAGGAGTTCTTTGCTGCATTTTATCTCAGTTGCCAGCTTGTCGATGAGGAAATTAGCCCCGATGATTTAGTTGCTGACAACAGATATTTTAACGAGTTTCAACAGGTGCTTATGTTTACTTGTGGTATCTTGGCTCGATGGTGTGAGGCAAAAGCCATGGCACTTATGGTAAATATATCAAGTCAAATTAACCAATCAAATGAGGAGGAAAGTGGTGACTATCTTGGCGTTACATTAGGTTGTATTACTGAATGTGAGAAAGATCAGGGCACCTTCAGCAAAGAATTAGCTTATACTCTTGGTTGCCTCCTTGAAATTAAGAGTTTCAATTGTTTCCTGAGCTTGAGTGACAGTAGCGCTGCTGTATTGGCTCACGCATTGGAAACAAATTCAACGCTGAAACAGTTGGATTTGTGTGACGTTAACATCGGCGAATCGGGTGCCGCTACACTTGCTAAGGCAATGGAAACAAATTCAACGCTGACACGGTTGGATTTGCCTGGCAATGGAATCAGCGACTCGGGTGCCGCGGCACTGGCAAAAGCAATGGAGAGAAATTCAACGCTGGCATGGTTGTATTTGTCTGGCAATGAAATCGGTAAGTCGGGTGCTGCTGCACTGGCAAAAGCGCTGGAAGTCAATATAACGCTGACGCAGTTGTACTTGTCTGACAGTGCAATCGGTGACTCGGGTTTTGCTGCACTGGTTAAAGCAATGGAAATCAATTCAACGCTGACCCGGCTGGATTTGCCTGGCAATGGAATTGGTGACTCCGGTGCCACTGCACTGGCTAAAGAAATGGAAGGAAATTCAACGCTGACATGGTTGGATTTGTCTCCAAATAAAATTGGTGACTCGGGTGCTGCTGCACTGGCAGTAGCACTGGAAATCAATTCAACACTGAAATTTTTACATTTGTCTTGCAACAAAGTCGGTGACTCGGGTACTGCTGCACTGGCTAAAGAAGTGGAAAGAAATGTAAGGCTGGCATACTTGGATTTGTCTAGCAATGAAGTCGGTGACTCGGGTGCCGCTGCACTGGCACAAGCAATGGAAATCAATTCAACGCTCGCATACTTGGATTTGTCTGATAATAAAATCAGTGACTCGGGTGCTACTGCCCTGGCTAAGGCAATGGAAAGAAATTCAACGCTGAGATACTTGAATTTGTCCGGCAATGAAATCGGTGACTTGGGTTCTGCTGCACTGGATAAAGCAATGGATATCAACTCAAGGTTGGATTTAATATTACTTATCATATAACTCGTACGGCCCC
>NC_090895.1:16349629-16374629 GCF_036669925.1 Montipora capricornis | reverse complement strand
CAGGAAACGCATTCGACGCTAAACGCAACGCAAAAAAAAAAAAAAAGGGGGAGGGGGTTAGCCTTGATGAAGAAACTCAAACCGACGTGCACTTACCAAACGGAATATTAGCCTCCCAGCCCGTGTTTCACTACTTGACAGTGAAGTACGCTCAAGGCTTCTATATTCATTCCACGTGATTTACCAAAGCTTCTGACGAAAAATGGTTTACAAAGGATATGCCAAAAAAAGACCCACAAAATGGCGATTATAGTTTCATAATCTCTAATCAAAAGTTATAAGAGATAACCCGTACAGTTCCACTTCAAGACTTCATTGATAAACAATTCCTTAAGTTCCAAGCCCATGTTACCCGTCTTCAAAACAGCAAATTTCAAAAACAGCTTAAATTTATGATTCCCGAGGTCAAAAACACGCAGAATCTTTGGAATAAATGTGGTAAATTACTAGGAGGTTACGACAGTATTCAAACTAGAAGACTCATGCAGTCTACAGCAAAATTCAGACAAGCTATTGATTCTCGGTATGGAACTCGCACAACAAAGCAAGCCAAGTGAGACACTTCTCCCGGCTAACTATCATTGTCATTGCCATTGGCAATTCTCAACACCCCATGCTGGCGGCCTTGGTCATTTTGTTAAAGTGTACCAAATTTGATATATCGTGTCTTCGGAAATTCACGGGAAATTTAGTAAAAGTTAGATTCATAAATAGGGACCTTTAGATCGGAGGACGAGTACGACTACGAGTACGAGTTTTTCGATCTCAGCACGCGCACTTCAAAAAATGCCGGCCTCAAAATCTTATGCGCATGCTCAGTAAGGAAAACTCGTACTCGTAGTCGTCCTCGTCTGCCGATCTAACGGTCCCTATTATGTCCATTCCTTTAAGCAGCTGTGCGATATGTCAAAGCGCTAGATGTAAGGCTTCTTTTATCGCTTCCTGCTCTGATTTTGAATTTGGCGCGACTGAACTTAAGGACGATGCCTACAATTGTTATGGCGCATACCTTCTGCGCATCTCCAGATACTCGGATTTCCTATCGGTAGTGCTTACTAATGCAGGGATATTTCTGCGCGGTTTAAATTTATGCAGAGAAAGCAGAACTTAGCAAGTGCTCTCGGTATCCAAAGAGATAATTGGGGGTAACCATGCATTTTTTAGAGATAATTAAGCTTCAATTTGGAAAGGAACGTCGTACATTGCTTTGTATTTTAAAGCTTTTTTTTCTAATATTGTTGATTAATTATCTTTGAAAAATGCGTGGTTACCCCCAATTTTCTTTTTGTATTTTAATAACACTTGTTGAGATCTGCTTTTCCCGCATATGCACAAAACCGCGCAAAAATACCTTTGAATAAGTAAGCACCGTCCTTAAGTTCGACGTTTAAAGCCACTCTCGTGCTATGGTCGTGCGATCATTTGAGTTCGACCAAGAGAGTATCAGGTGAGAGAACACATCCCCGTGCCATATGATAATCTTTTTCAATCTATTTTAAGCTCCGCGCCACGCCACGCTGTGAAAGTAATTTTTTGTTTCATCCCCATTGCCGCGCGGTCCATCATTGTGAAGAATTTTGCAAAGACTTTTCTCACCATGGCATGATCTAGTGAAATCCTAAATCGAAGCTCGAAATTTCAACATCTTCCTTAAAAGAGCTCGCATCCCTACTTTCTGTTGATTCGACATCACCTTCATCGGATTCAGCTATGTACAGCATGGATCAGTTTTGTCTACGTGGACGGAAACTTTTCCCACTCTTTTCAAAATCAAAGTTTTTACATTCATCGACAAACTTGATGTCTACTACAGACGCCATTTTCTCAAAGCAGAATAGCAAAGCGGTCATTACGTCATTACGTCATTGCAATTGACTAATCAGGTGCCTTTCCTAAAATAGCCTCGCAGCTTGACTAAAATTAGCTAAGATTAGATTGAAAAAGATTATCACGGGAAAAGGCCCATGACTGGGGGATGTGTTCTCTTACCCTCATAGTCTCTTGGTTAGACATGGCAGTAGCGCGACCTTTGAAAGTGGCCTACATTTCTCCGAGAACATTATTAGTTAGTTAACAAGGGAATTATCTGCGAATGCAAATTTATCCAATGTTCTCGTCAATATGAATTCATCCCTGGATCATCAACAACCTTTGCCCTTATTTCTATGCTACACGAATGGCTTTCCTCAACAGATAACTCGAACTCGGCTGTTGGAATTGTTCTGCTTGATTAGAAAAAAAGCATTTGACTTAGTAGACCACACTCTACTAATTGCTAAGTTATTTAGTCTGGGCACCAAACCGTCAGTTGTCAATTGGATTATCGACTTTCTGAGAGATAGAACGCAAAGAGTAAAGCTGAATAGTGACTGTTTCTCAGACTAGACGAAAGTACCCGCGGGAGTACCCCAAGACACCAAGTTGGGCCCATGGCTCTTCTTGGTGATGATAAATGACTTAACCACATCGCAGTTATCGTCATCAATGTGGAAATTTGCGGATGACACAACTATCTCCAATGGTTTCTCTAATCCTGATGCTTGTTCTCTACAGGCATGTGTTCAACACGTTGCAAAATGGTCTAAAACCAAATTGTTCCAACTTAACCCAACAAAATGTAAAGAAATGATCATCTGCTTCAAGAAACATTTTCCAGCTCTTGATCCGGTAGGAGTAAATGGTCAAAGTTTGGAAAGAGTATCAACAGCCAAGATCTTGGGCGTTACCTTCAGGAACGATCTTAAATGGAACGATCACGTGGATTTTATTACTAGTAAAGCTACCAAGCGTCTTTATCTTCTCAGACAGCTAAAACGAGCAGATGTAAATGCTAAAGACTTAATAGGTTTTTATTGCTCGTGTATACGATTAGTGCTTGAATACGCATGTCAAGTCTTTCATTGTAGCTTAACGAAATACTTATGTGACGAAATAAAACGAATACAAAAACGAGCCATGCATATCATTTACCCAGACCTTTCATACGCTGATGCAATTGTTAAGGCTGATCTTCCTTCCCTAGTAAGTCGAAGGGATAGTTTATGAAGTAAACTTTTTTATAGCATTTTAAATAATAACAATAATAAGTTAATTAACTTAATACAAACGAAGGCCAACTCATATAGAAGTAGTTTGATAAAGAAAAGGTACTTTCAGTGACCAATCGTACCAGGAATTCTTTCGTTTTTAGCTATGCTGATAGATAATCATGATAATTAACTTGCCATGCAAAAGGAACAAGCTTAATCTATCTTCGTATTGTGAATGAATGAATGAATGGTTTATTAGATTTGTGCATATGTATATATTTTAAATTATTGTATATTAGTTTATTATCTTCTATTTTATATTCTACACGTAATTCAGTCTCAGCACTGCGAGTTGTTCTTATAATAAACGATTTAACTATCTATCTATCCATCTATCTATCTATCTATCTATCTATCTATCTATCTATCTATCTCTAACTGTCTTTTTTTTTCCTTCACCTAGATGAGAAATGATTCTGAGCTACAAACTGACAAAATTTCAAATTTCAAGTTTTTTACTTCATCCGTGTGCATTGCCTTGCTGACAGCACTTTGCATTGAGGCTGTTCCTTTGTGACATTGAATGCCCTTGCAATCATTGTTTTCCTGAAAGGGCGAAGACTTAGCAAGCGTAGCATGTACCTGACGATTAGCCTTACAGTTGCAGACACGTTTAATACATGCACTTTGATCCTCTGGATTTTTTCTCTGGAAACGATTGTAACATTTCGACGATTTACTTCGTGTCTAATCCAAATGAGATCACAGAAGCTTTGCTGCTTTACTTTCCAGCAGTCTCAGTAACAAATCTTGCTGCTCTTTCTTTGGGGCGAATGCACGCAACGTTTTGTCCATTCAATCATCGCCTCATCAAAAAGAAGGTGTCTGTAGTAGCTGTAGCGGCTATCTGCTGTGTCTGGTTTACAGCTGGCCTGTTTACAGTCATCCTTTTGTCAAAGTTTCAGTTCGCAGCATACTTCTCATTCTTATGATGTATTTTTATTATCCTTGTTTCTTACACGTCCATCGCTATAGGCCATTTCGGAAAATACCATAATACTCTTTGTTAGTCTCCCCAAATTTTTCATAAGCATTGTTTTTGTTTTCTTTTGGGACCATCGTAAGCCCCACGAGAAACTGGAAACAATGCTTATGCAAAATTTGCTTTGTTCATTAAAATGAGGGCATGCAAGCATGAATATGCCTGCATGCACTCTTTTAAATGAACAAAACAAAGGACCAAGCCTACTGAGAATAATCAAATGATCTGTATAGGGAAAACAAAATGTACAAGCCGAAAAGGTCTATTTTACTGTGGAACTCATCCTCTACTAAATGGAGCAATCATTATAGAAAGAAAACTTATCAAAACACTGTTCATTGTAACAGTTGTATCGTTAATACTATTGCTGCCACTTCCACTGATTGACAACTTGTTTGTTTATTTTTCTTTAAAGGAGAGTGTTGAAACAATGTCTCATCAAACGAGGTGGCTATTACTTTATTCTGTAACCTTCTCATTTTTTTCCAACTGTTTCATGAATCTATTGCTATTATATGAATAGCTATGAATTTAGAATGTCAGTTCAAAAGAACTCTGGTTTTACTATTGCGTTGTAGATTTGAATTCGCCGGAATGACATGTAAACTGTGAGATTGTACTCAGTTAATTAGTGAATGTGTGTTTATCAAGTATGTGATGAGAAACTGAAAAAAATTCTCGTCCAACTAATCTTAGTCTCTGATTTGAGGAGGGTTTACTTGAATAAATTCAAAGCAATATGTGTGGAAATGCAAGTTAAGATTGGTCCATTCAAATATTTTAAAGTTTGTACTGTATTGTTTTTATTGTCAAGAATGATAATCAAGTTTGATATTAAACGTTAGCTTTGTAAGGCCACAGTGAAATTCGAGTCAAATAAAGTTGATGTATATATGTATTTATGTTACTAACATCGTCGCATGGTTTCGCAAGCTACATGACGGACAGGCCCGCGAGAAATGTTGCCGCATAATTTAATCCCCGTTTCGTCCCGGGAGTCCGTAGATTTCTTTTCGTTTTTGGAGCTGCTCCAAAGCAGCAATCTTAAATTACAAGATACAAGCTAGCCTCTAGAATGTACAGTTGAACACTGAACTGTAAATCATTCAACCTGTCTCGTAAACATAAACATAACATAAACGTAAACATATAATATACAAAGATTTTACTATAGCAGTAATTCAACTTCACCTTCAAAATCGCCCATTATGAATACTAATGATGCTCAGGATTTAGACAATGGCTTTATTCCTGTGAGGATAACTAACCGCGCGGATACTACATGTTGGAAACCTACTATTAATTACAATTCACGCATTCTAATTCCCATCAAAACAACGCCAAATCTTCCTAAAGAATTTAATTCACAGAGCTTTTCGTTTACTCTCTTTAATGCAAGATCTGTCAGGAACAAGGCAATGGCTATTAAGGATTACGTAGTCGATAATAACATTGATATTCTGGCACTGACTGAAACTGGGCTACGTCCTGGGAACTGTGATGACTTAGAAGTTGGTATATTGGGTTCTAATGGTTATAGATTTCTTCATGCCCCAAGAACGCATGGAAGAGGAGGAGGAGTGGGTTTGCTTTTTAAAGATACACTAACGTTTAACTCCGTTTTAACTGATGACTTTCAGTACTTTGAAGTAATGGATATACGCTTCAGGTCTCTGAAGTGTATCAGTTTTTTGATTATTTGTCGGCCACCTGATTCATCTTATTCAAGTTTTTTTCAAGATTTTTCAAGACTATTGGAGCAAGTTTTAGCTGACGCTATTAGCCACATTATAATATCCGGCGATTTTAATCTTCATGTTGAGGATTCAAAAAATCAACACGCTCGGCAATTTATTGACATTTTAGACTCCTTTGGCTTGAAACAAAATGTCATGAAGGATACACACATACGTGGCCACACCCTTGATCTAGTTATTACGAAATCGAACGACTCAATGCTTCAATCATGTAACATTAGGGATCCTGGATGATCAGATCATTACGCCGTTCACTGTAACCTACTTCTACAGAAAACAATGTTTGGAAAAAATCTCGTTAAAACCAGAAATCTACGAACTCTAGACTTGGATACTTTGAACGATGACATTTCCGACTCTTTTAGCGATGTACAATCTACTGATTTGAGTTCATTCGTTGATATTTATGATAGCACATTACGCTCTTTAATTGATAAACATGCTCCGCAAAAAAACGTTGGATATCAATTAGACCGAAGGCCCCTTGGTACACATCGGAAGTGACTGAACAAAAGAGAATAAGAAGGAACCTTGAAGGTAAGTGGCGTTCTACAAGATCACAATCTGATCGTCAACATTACGTCAATCAGTGTGGTGTGGTTATTCGTCTTATTAGTTCTCTAAAGTCTGAGCACCAGCATTTATCGGATCAAAAGGTGCTATTTAAAACTGTAAATAAACTTTTAAAGAAGTCACCAGTTAGGAGATACCCTGCCTCTCATAACGACACAATTTTGGCCGACTCATTTGCTGATTATTTTACAGAAAAGATTACTAAGATCCATCAGTCTTTCTCCCATAGAGAAGATAAGATCTGTGGACTTCCTACACTAGAACCTTCTATTCAAAGCGCAAGATTAGATTGTTGCGTTTGCTAGTAAACCCTGTGCAAAGTCATGCTGTTTAGTTCCTATTCCATCGACAGTTTTTAAGTTAAGGGTTGCCTTAAAGTGTTACTTCCGACTATTACAAAGATTGTATATTTAATAACTTACAGATCATACAGAATGCCGCTGCAAGAATTGTTACTTTCACAAAGAAAACTGATCATATCACTGCGGTTTTATTCAAGCTTCATTGGTTACCAGTTCAATATAGAATTATTTTTAAAATACTCCTGTTAGTCTACAAGGGTCTGAACGGTTTAGCTCCTGCCTATATTTCTGAACTTTTACATTATCGTACCAGTTCTCGTTTACTACGCTCTGCTTCACAAAGACTCTTAAGCATTCCAAGGACATCTCTGAAGACATACGGTGACAGAGCTTTTTCGGCTGCTGGCCCCAAACTGTGGAACGAACTACCTTTATCTCTCAGATCATCAAACACTTTGGCTGTTTTCAAAAAGGACTTGAAGACTTATTTGTTTAAAGTTGCCTTTAGTTAACAATTTATACTTTAATTTCCTTTTTAATTATTACGTAATTTCTTTTTTTATTAATTTGCATTTTTTTAAAATCATATAGTGGATATTGTAAAGCGCTATGAAGAAGTAGTCGACTTCGCGCTATATAAATATTTATTATTATTATTATTATTATTATTATTATTATTATTATTATTATTATTATTATTATAGACATTAGAACAGCATCCTTTTCTTTTTTATTTTTATTTTAACATTTTCTGGCAAAGTTTGCCCTGTGGGTTACAGTGCTCATCGAGAGAATCACTTCGATTAAAGAAACGAACAAATAGCATTTGCTCTAGATCTGGTCAGGAAGAGCAAAGAGATAACAAATACAACAAACACCTATATAACACAAAAGGAGAAAAGATGAAAAGTAGACCCGACAGGGGGAACGCACACCGTCAAGTGTTTTAATGAAATTTCATAGATTCAGTTATAAAGGACTGCACATGAAAAAAACAAGTCACTATTTTGTTTTAGCGACAGATTAAAGGGCGCACCAAACAGAGAAACCGATATTATTTGTGATTCTGACATAGTTGTCCACCTGTCAGCAAGTATGCAAGTAGCAGAGGAGAGCGATTTTGTTCTAGGGGCAGAATAAAGAGGACATTCAAGAAGATAATGCTTGACGGTCTGTGTGTGAAAATCCCACAAACACACAGGAGATTCTCTACACCCTATTTTCAAAAGGTAATAGTTAAGGGGGCATACAGCCGAGTAGAAACATTTTTCCTATCAATGGCAAAGTTGTAAAGATCATTTAGATATGGTACACAAAAAAGCAAAGTAAAGATCGTTTGAAAGAACCAATAGAATTAAGATAACATAAATCGAAACTGATATCATTCCACAACAGGTAGTGCGGGGAAAAAAAGATCTCTTAAAACGCTCAGTACGACTTGAAAAAAGGGAATAATTTGAGGTGGTTCTTATAATTAAGGAATAATTTATCCTTTCACTTAACTTACAAAGGATATACTTCAGTACGATAACTAGGACAAAGGTTATTCACAATCTTGAAATACAACATTATAAAATAATTAGGATAGTACGCACACTCCCATTGGTCAATAGCTGTGTTTAGACGAGAGTATGGAAACACGGCTTTGACATCATACGAATTTTGATTGGTTACGTGTTGTCAGACGCGCGTTTTGATTGACTGGTAGGAAATATGAGCCTGTATCAAGAAAATCTGTTTCAAGCTAGAAGTAAAAAAAAACCAGCATTTTCCTTCATTTGTCGAATAATCTATGAGAAATATTTTATAAAAGCAATAGAAATATTTTTTCCTGTGTTTTCATAGCCTTATCTAAACACCCGGGGGATTTGGGAGATTTTTCGATAGTTATGCAAACCCTCGACTGCGTCTCGAGTTTATAAAACTGTCTCGAATTCTGCCAACTCCCCCTCGTGTTTAGATGAGGCTTTGGAAACACGGACCACGTGCTCTATTGCTTAAATAGTTAATGAATCGCTCTTCTAACCCTCATGCCTTCCCAAGCACTTTTGGTACATGAGATGTTGGTTGCCATAGTTGGTTTTAGGGTTAGACGTCGTGGCTTTGACTCCGGCCGGATCAACACTCAGGGTCTTAACTTTGGAGAAAGTTCTGCCGTTGTAATTACATCTGCAAATGGCTAGACTTTCACGTCTTCTCGGATAAGAACTATACACAGTAGGCCGGTCTCACAACCCCTTCAATGTTCACAACCGAGTGAGACATGGGGCATGGAGCTCTCGGATGTTGTGGTGAGGACCCATTTCATTCATTCATGTGCTGGGTGAAACCGCTACTAAAATCATAGTTGCTACCAGCGGCGCCTGTATATGCTGACTTCCGATCTCACCCATGGATCGATTGCTTGTAAAGCGCATTTAAATTTAAGCAATAGAGGACGTTTTCCATGTTTCCATAGCCTCATATCAACACGAGGGGGAGTTGGGATAATTCGAGAAAGTTATGTAAACTCGAGACGCAGTCGAGGGTTTGCATAACTATCGAGAATTCTCCCAAATCCCCTGGAAAAGAAATCCTCTGTTGCTTTTATAAAATATTTCTTCAAGATAATTCGACCAATGTAGGAAAATGCTGCTTTTTTTAAATTCTTGATTGAAACAGATTTTCTTGATACACGCTCATATTTCCTACCAGCCAATCAAGACTTGCGTCTGATAACACATAACCAATCAAAGTTCGTGTGATATCACAGCCGTGTTTCCATACTCTCATCTAAACACAGGTATTAACCAATGAGAGTGCGCGTACTATCCTAATTATTTTATACATGTAAATAGAAAATGTTCTCCATAAATTCGTCACCATAACCATTCCCATTAAAATATAACTTATCGCTATCTCAAGTATTTCGGGATCATTCCATCTTGTTGATATTGTACAATACGGGCGAACTCATGATCCTGTAGCTGGATGGATACGAATGGATTTAAGTTTAAGATAGAAAACGAATGTTTAATGGTGTATGCTCTCGTTGTTGGCAAAACCTAAAATTTGATAATGTCACGCTGTTGCTTGAAATGCGCCGAAATTCCTGCTGCACGTACAGAACGATTATTTTTCCTTCCTCAACCAATGATATTAGGGAGTTTAAGAAATGAGTATCACAATGACAACGCCATCAAACAAGAGTATTATTGATTTTAAGAGGGAAAAAAATGTGCTGCATGTGTAACTTACATTTTATTGCTGTACTCTGCATAATCATCAAATTTGAGGTTTCAAAGACAACGTGAACGTACTAATGCAAATCTTTCATTCTATATTTTTATTAGCCTGAAAGCGCTCGTTTAAATTCAATTTTAGAATAATTTGTTTACATTGTGTGGGAGGTGCGGTGGCCTCATGGTTAGCGTGCTCGACTCCGTAGCGAGTGATTCGGGTTCGGGCCCTGGCTGGGGATATTGTGTTGGTTTCTTGGTCAAGACACTTTACTCTATTGGTGCCTCTCTCCACCCTGGTGTATTAATGGGTTCAGTCGAAATGCTGGGTGTAACCCTGCGATGGACTGGCATCCCATCCAGGGAGGAGTAGAAAAAATACTCCTAGTTGCTTCATGCAACGAAAACCGGGGATAGGCTCCGGCGTGTTGGGCCACTGGCTCGAGAGCAGGCTTTTCACGCCTACATTGTACAAAGTGAACGAGATGAAATAACAGCAAAGTATTCAGGATTGTGCACAGTTACATTTTGAAGGGACGTTTCCGTCGCCGTAGCCGGAGTAGATCTTTAAAGTCCCTATTTTTGCTTTGAGGAATTGTCGTAGCCGTAGCCATCGTCTTTGCTTAAACTCCCTACGGACTTCAAGATCTACGACGGCGACGTCGACGAAAGCGTCCTTCACGTCGTACAATGTGGGTGAAGTAACCCCTAAAATAAAATGGTAGGAGCGGTTTCAGAATGCAAATATTGTACGCTCGCGTTGTTGTCGAAACCTCAAAATTGGTGATCTCACGTCGTCGTTGTGCAGGGTACCGCACGAATATGTGGTAAGATGCATGCCGCACGCGCAGGACGATTATTTTCCTCCTTTAACCAATGATATTAGGAAACGACGACGCCTACGGCAACGACAACGCCACAAAGCAGTAATAATATTGGTTAAAAGGGGGGAAAATGATCGTGCTGCACGTGCGTCACGCATTTTTGTAAATTTCTGTCCAGTATTCGTCAAAACAACAACGTAAATGGACCAATTTTCAGGTTTTGACGACAACATGGACAAGCAACAGTGAATTTTTCTTTCTCTCTCTTTGCTTGAAATCCGCACGTACCAGTCTGGTTATAGCATACTTCACCCATACTGTACTTAAAACATCGTGAAACACTTAGGACAGCTCAAACTAATAGTTTGAAGAGACGTTTTCGTCGCCGTAGCCATCGTGGTTTCTTAAACTCCCTTTTGTTATTTTGTTGCGTTCTCGTTGAAGATCGCACGGCAAGAAACCGCACCACAACACATAAGTATAATTACACAGGTCATTATTTGAAATTAATTTCTTTGCTTGTCACGTCGACAAAGCGGCTTGCGGCCATTTTGAAAAAAAAAAACGCTTAGGTGTTTATTGCGTAACAGTCACCTCAAGTGGAGCCAATCAGCGCAAAGAATTTTCATTAATCACCTATGTAATTATACCACTAGCTAATAAACACAGCAATAAACTCTTAATATTCCTCAATGGCGGCGTTCTTTGCACATGGTCTTAACCATATATGGGCAAGCCAAATAAGGCAAATAGTTATATTAATGTTCCCCTAGTCGGTGTGTTTCCGATAAAAATTGAAGTTAATTGAATTGTTCCCTCTTGTGTAACACATTTCGCAATAGAACTTTTGAAAGAGATGAAAGGAGGGATTCAGTTCTATCACTGATGGGTATAGCAGCTCAGTCGTCTTGTGTCCTATGGCCATTGATCTGTTATGGTATTGGTCAAGACTATTGTTCATGTTAAGGACTCAGTCTATGTGATAGTGTGACTATGGTCTTGCCCTATAAGGGAAAGGAAATCAATCATGAAAAGGGGAGGATGAATTAATGGACTGCCCTCCACAAAGTTTCCCGGCCGTGGCCCTGTTTTTACCTAGGTGTGTCACGTGGTAAGAACAGACGATGTGCACGTGAAATCACATGTCTAACACTTGCGACAGCAAATGTTAAAATATGACGTGAACACCTCCAAGGCGGTTAGGTAAAAGACTACGCGAGAAAACGCAAAGTTAGGTATAATTTATAAGCAACTGTCCGAATAGTTAGACTCCGGTTCGAGAACTCAATCTGGACGCTTTAAAGTCTGAGAATGATGAATAATAAAGAACTGAGTTTACATGTAAAAAAAAAATAATAATAATAATTGAAAGAAAGTTAGTCTCTGATGTAGCTTGTAAAGTAATCTCAAAGAAATCAAGGCCTACTGAAATGAAAATGTTGTGCACATAATACGACCCCTCAAAATGCATATGGTTGCAGAATTTTATTCATTCTCCTTTTTGTTGTTGTTCTTGTAGAAAGAGGTATGTATCCCCTAGCAAATCAAAATTGTTTCTTTTATGACAGTCCAGTTCCTAACCCCGCTTTACCGTCAAAACTACTTTGTCTTAAAGACGTCAGTGAACAGGTCTGTAGCTAGTTTGTGTGACCTATTGTATGCGTTCTCGTGTGTATGTGGTACACGGCTCACACGCGAACAATGCATCCGATGTAAATTAAAGAGCAGTTTTGTGCGTTTGTCTCGCTTTTTTATTTCAATGAAGTTCCACCATATTCTTTCTACCCATTTAAATGATTTTACTGTAGTTTGTGAGTGACACATATACATTTTGATAGATGGCGTAATCTCAGGATATTAATAGATGCCATCATGATTTCTTCAGAAGAATATAATGGTGCAGTTTAAAAAGAGCAGCTGCCTTATTATTCACCAGCGTCACAAATTCCTGCCGATCTTGGAGTTCATTTTGTTGAAACTCTAGCAGGCTTCCAACAGACTGTTTATTTTCGCGATTTATGCACGTGCTGTGGGCCTATTGGCACCACAGACACTCTTACACCCTTACAACCCGGTGACATAGTGTGTAGTGCACTTACTACCAAAACTGGGAACTCTGATAATTTAGATGCTGCGTGGTGAGGATACTATGATCTATAAGAAAACGTTTTGAAGAATTTTCCTTGACTGACGCGGACTGAAAGTGGTCCCCTATTAAATGACTAATTTTTTTTACGTTCTCGCCAGGCTTTTTATCGTCTTTCGTGTGATACCACGCTTCGCACGCGAACATTATTTACCACAGTTAGAAAGCATTTCTCTATTTAATCTACGTTTGTCTTTAATACACCATAATATTGACCAGATTTTAGGTTTTTTAACTGCTCGACTGCTGTTTAGCAGAACCATGTTATGCATCTCATAACGCGCCACGCCTTGAAAGAAAATTACAGCTTCCTGTTGGCCTAATTGATCTCGTGACTTTTCCCAGACCATTAAAGTTGACAAAAGTTCATTGTGGGTGTAACAGAGTATTGGAAGTGACTTAAGGTCTGGGAAAGGTTCAGGTTTGAAGTCTGTTTATAAGGGCATGTATTCTAACCATAGGGTATTATGTAAGAGTCACAAACCATCGTTTACTTTTTTAGCGCCAAAGAATAGCGCAGATGCGTTTTGTCCTTTGCAGGCTTTTCGTTCCATTTTAATGATCCTTTCAAACAGTCCGTCTGCAAACATTTTAATGACTTGTGAGGTGAACTTTATGTTGTATTCATTTTTGTGTCAGGAACAGATCCTGTGTAATTCTAGATCGCTGTCTGTACGGATTAAAATTCTATCTTCAAAAAAAGCTTGACGAGAGAGGTGCACGGGAAACAAGGTATGGGATTTTTGAAGTTAACAATGTGATTAACTTGTCGGCATATATTCCACTTCGTTTTGATGTTTCACTTCTCACCAATATCAATAGAAATATAAACATCTGCCCCAGAAATCATGTGTTCCTGTTGTCACCGAGGTTTTAAAGGGAAGTCGACCTAGGAAACCAGGCGATCAGTCATCACAGTATTCCGCAAGAGAAAAAGGTGGTCTGCTAATTGCTTCGCCTTATTTGCATAATGATGCGTCTGCTTAACAAGTAAAGGGATATTTGAGGTCTAATATTCTCTGTGATTTTAATGACGATGCAGGGATATTCTAGTCATCGCTTTATTTTCAGGATAACATGGTCAAGTGTAAGGGTATGTTCTAAGCCGATTCGCTGTCTCTTTGATCGTAACTGATAAAAGGGATCCAGAAGGTGGATGTGTTGGATACAATTAATGCGCATAGTTTATAAACTACATTGATGAAGCTTTCCAATCCCAGCGCCAAGTTTAAAAGCCCGAGGATCGTGTCTTTTGACATTACTATACAGTGGACGCTCCTCGACAACGCTCTCGTGAGTATTGATTGTCCAAGGCTAGATGAATGAAAGTAATGATCAGAATATGTCGTTCTGTTGATTAATACAAACAATTTAAGGGAACTTACAAGTTTCTTTACTCCGATGTGAAACAATCGAATGACGGTGGTTAGTTTTGTTCGGTTTAACATTGCTTGTCAGCTAATGGCTTGCCACTGAATTTGTGACTGTGTGTATTTCCAATCTTTCTTTCCTATGCTTGATAAGTGTTGGCCCGTTTGGGATTATGTTTTAATTTGCTTTTGATCAATATGAATGTGCTCCAAGAACGTGATATGAACATTTTAGTAACTCTCGATAACTCAATAATTAGCAATGATTAGCTTCGAATAATGCACCACATGAGAAAATCTTCGAAACAACGTACCAAATTGCTTACTCTAATACACCAACTCTGCATGAACTTTTCTTCTTTCCTTTACATTTGATAATGTTACACCGAAACTTCATAATATATATATATATTTTTTTTATCATTACTATTTCTTTTAAATTGTTTCGCAAAATCGATTCTTATAAGAAAGCCTTTTTTTGTGTGATAAAAGATTACAAGTTGACTGATCAATCCACCAATAGACCTTATTCTCTTGTACATTTTGTTTTTCCGTTACAGATCATGTGATAATACTCAGGAGAACTGATCCTTTGTCTTGTTCCGCATTAAAAAGTGTGCATGCAAGCATGAATATGTCTGTATGCACTCATTTTAATGAAGGCATGCACTCATTTTAATGAAGGCAATGCACTCATTTTAATAAAGGCAATGAACAAAACAAAGGACGAAATCTGCTGAGTGATCATATGATCGTCATTTTATTAATATGTCAACCAGAACCTAATTGACTTCTTTTGATCCGTGGTTGGCAAATTTGAATACAAAAAGAAATGTGACGTCAATGTTTGTAAACAAGAAGTATCGCTACAGCTTATATATGTTGCACAACTTGACTATAATTATAATGAAGATCTGAGAAGTGTGATAATCTTGAAGCTGGTAAGGACTAGGTGATTCACATGAAAACCGTTTGAGCAAATGTTTCGTGAGCTTAACAAACTGAATTAACGTTTCTCTTGCATGTCATACCAACCTTGTCATGCGAACCGAAGCATTGCATGTTTGTTTTTTTCTCTATAATCTACCTTTGCCTTTACACCACAGAGCACTGACTAGTTTTTAGTTACTTAACTCACATTAGGCTTGACGAGTGGGAAAGATAATTATGGCTTCCTGTTTTCCCAATTTATCTCGTGGCTTTTCCCACCCAGACTAAAAGTAGTGGGTATATTAACAGAGTTGATCACTGAAGTGATTTAAAGTTTTGGAAGAATGGCTTTGAAGTCTGTTTGAACTCAGTAAGGCATATTCCTTATTACATGATATTTTCGCGACAGGTTAATTTCGCGAAATTAAAGTGACACGTACATTAAGTGTCGCGAACATAACATGACGCGAAAATTAAGTGACTAAAGGCCCGTCACGGTAAACGCTCGCAACATTGTTAGGCCCAACATGTTGCGAGCGTTTGCACACATCGGCTAACATCGCGCAACAAAAGGCAACATTGTTGGGCCCAACAATGTTGCGTGTTGTTGCGAGCGTTTGCACGGGCCTTAACATAATGTCAATAACCAAGAAAGAAGGACTTATTACCACTGAAAAGTTTAGAAAATCACATTTTTTAGTATTCGATTATGAGGCAATTCCTTGGTCATCCTCATTGCTGCTACTTTTTGTCTCCTTTCCAGGCGGCACTTCTTTTGCCCAGTCTTCAAACGTTCCATTAACTAGCTCCCTGTAATTGTAATGCTGCTCCACTAGCTACTTAAGCGTCTCAAAGTATCCATTATAACTGTCGCCTCCAATGGAATTTCCAAACTCCTTTGTTTATGAATGGCGACCTTAAGCTATCGAATTTGGAACCAATACATGCAACTTGGTTGGTGGAAATACCATAGTATAGACTATTTTCCCATTCCATAGGTTTTTTTTTTTTTTTTTTTTTTGGGGGGGGGGGGTGGGGGTTTCTTTACATAAAAACAATACAAGTTAATTACTTTTGGGACTGTATCATGGTTTAGTGAACTGGATATCCATTGTTTTTGATGCAAATAGCCTCCCAAAATGAACTGTATTCTGGGATTTGCGAAAATAGGGAATATTTTTTCACCAGCGCACAGGGGAGGGTTCACGTCTTGAAAGGATACATACATACATACATATACATACATACATACATAGATACCTACATACATACATACATACATACTTAATTGACTGCTCCCTATAAGGGCTTTTCAGGGCCAATGAAACACAGTTAACGAAACGACGGAACAGAGCAACAGTTAAGAATCCCAACTGGCCGGAGGCAAACCAGTCGGCTATTTACAAGTGCAGCTGGGAAGTTGAACTAGGGACTATCGGGAACAAATTCGACGAGTGGTCAGAACGGGTCTTGAATCCGGCATCTCCGAATCTCGAGGCAACCACCCTAACCACTGGGCCATACTGCCTCCTCAAATAGATGGGAGAAGGCGGGAGTAAAGGGTGTGTTAACTGAAAGGGAAGTATAGATGGTTTTCAATCACGTGATGAAACGACTATGTTGATGCACAAAACAATAGCAAATTATGGCTCATGTTTTACATTATAATAGAGTCAAATTCCCAGAAGACTTTTTTCTCTATAGTTGTGTGCACCAACATGGTTGCTGCATGTGACGTCAAGTAAAAACCATTTATTACAGCCAGTGTATTATTGCCAGTGAAATGTAAATTGTGTATTAAAAATCGCGAAATATGAGTGTCGCAAAATATGTGACATCAAAATCGCGAAATATAGATGTCGGCATGTGGGCAGTGTGGCCCAGTGGTTAGGACGCTTCCCTTGAGATCCGGGGATCCCGGGTTCAAGAGACGGTCTGACCACTAGTTGAATTTGCTCCTCATAGGACCTGGTTCAACTTCTCAGCTGCATTTGTAAATAAAGGGGGTAGTTTCTAAAGAAACTGGTGCTGTGTCGGTGGGGAAGTAGTACACAAAAATTTGGTTTATCAACGGAGTTGATAATGTAAATTGGCCACCGTACAGAGATTCTAAAAGCTGACCTTTCGAGCGTTATCCCTTTGTCAGAGCGATTTGAGGAATTGTGGGTCATGTGTAGTTTTTATAGTAGAGTAGGAGCTCTGCTATTGGTGGTAACATGGCAACGTGAAAAATGGGAATACATTATTTGAATGAAAAGCGTTCGTTAATACCGTGAGGATTAAGGGTGCCGATTTGGAAGATGAATTTTTGTTCCAGATTCTTACGGCTTTCCGTCGTACCTAGGTTTAGGGAAAGGCCGCAGATAGCCATGTGTCTTATAGAGTGGTTAGGGAGATTAAAATGACGAGCGACTGGCTTAGACGCATCCTTGTCATTCTTCTCAACATCGCGAAGATGTTTACCTAGTCATCTACCTGTCTCGCCAATGTATAACTTATTGCATAACGTACAGGTTATGCAATAAATGACATTTGCGGAGGCACATGTGAAACGATCCGTGATCTTAACAGATCGCTTAGGTCCCGATATCTTGCTAGTGTTAAGAATGAAAAGACAAGTTTTGCATCGTGAGCGCACACATTTGAAAGTGCCGGGTTGCTCGTTAGTTTTGAGCGAGCTTTTAACTAAAAAGTTGCTTACGTTTTTGTCGCGTTTGAATGAAATAAGCGGAGGTTGCGAAAACATTCTACCAGTCTCAGGATCATTTTGGAGTAATTTAAAATTATTAAGAATGATACTTTTGACTGGGTGATTATGAGGATGGAAAGTGAGGGTAAATGGTATTCTGTCATTCTTATCTTTTTGTGACGTTTGTAGTGCTGACTGTCGATCAAATTGTTGGGCGCGATGATAGCCTACTTTGACGACAGAGACAGAATAGCCACGTTTTTCGAAAAACTGGCACATCTCCTCTGATTTGCTGGAAAAATCGGAGTCATCACTACATAGACGTCGAAGTTGAGAACAAGGAATGGAATTCTTGGCATGTGATGGATGTGACGATGAATACAACAAGTACCTGTGAGAATTTGTAGGTTTGTAGTGCACACTGGTACATAGCACGTTGCCACTAATAGAAGCTTTGATATCTAGGAAAGTCAATGAAGTTTCCGAAATTTCCCAGGTATATTTAAGAGTTGGATGAAAAGAATTGACGGAGGTTATAAATTCATCGAGTTCTTCTTTGCGCCGATGCAGTGGTCGATGTAGCGGCCGTAGAGTTCAGGTTGGGGGCCGTTGTACTAATTTACAAAATTGGCATAGCTAGGTCCCATTCTTGTGCCCATCGCTACACCGTTAATTTGTTTGTAATAGTTGCCGGCAAATGAAAAACAGTTAAGCGTTAAAACTAGTTCGGCAAGGCGGAGGGGCGTTTCCGAGTTTGGTTCTTTGACAGTGCGTTGATCGAAAAAGAGTTTAAGTGCTTGAAGACCTTCTCTATTGGGAATGACTGTGTATAGAGATGTAATGTCCATGGTGAAAATAAGTTGAAATCGCGGAATTTTTTTAGTGCGTGTATTATTATATACAATATAATAGTTAAAAATATTAAATTACTATCATTATTACCATTACCTACCCGTTATAACTATAAAAAATAGAGTATCATGAATAAAAAGTAAAATACCACCATGGTACTATATTGTCTTGAAAAAAAAAAAAAAATATTCAACTTAAAATCAGGCTCAGTAAAAATCATTGTCCACTGTAAGCGTGTAAAAATAAATGTCTCTTAAGTTTCTGTTTAAAAGTTTCCACCGATTGCGAATCTTTTATTGACTGTGGAAGGTCCTTCCAAAGTACTGCTGCAGCCAACACAAAAGACCGACCACTATTTGACTTAAGATTGAACTCAGGTTTAGTTAAAAGATTTTTGGTTGATGAGCGCAGTGATCTTGAAGGTTTATAGGGTATAAGAAGGTCAGTTATATAATTTGGAGCTAGTTTGTTGAGTGCTTTAAATATGACTACGAGAATTTTAAATTTAATCCTCTGTTCAATAGGTAGCCAATGGAGTTCCTTAAGGAGAGGTGTTATGTGATCATATTTGTTGGATTTAAACACTATTCTTGCAGCGCAGTTTAATACTCGTAGGAGCCGCAGCAATAAATATTTAGGAGCACCATACTTCAACGAGTTACAGTAGTCGACCTTTGATGTAATGAAAGCATGTACCAGAGATTTCGTAGTTTCCATGTTAGGAAACTTCCTTATGTTGGATATAGAGCGTAAGTGAAAAAATGCAGATTTACACACTGCTGTTACGTGCGGGGCCATGGACAGAGATTCATCAAGTGTGACACCAATGTCCTTTGCTGTTGAGGAACAGTCAACCACCTCATCAACAATTGTCAAATCATGAATGTTTGGTCTTGGACGATAACGAGATGAAATTACCAGCACCTCCGTTTTTTCTTGCATGGTCTAGGTTGAGTCGATTTTGTACCATCCAAAGGTCAATATCACGAACACAGGCCCTCCATCCTGGTCTTGCTCAGTTCCATGTCATTTGTACAGCATGTTTTAAACGATATGTACAGCTGCCTGTCATCGGCATAGGGATGGAAATTCATTTGATGATTCTTGGCGATGACACCCAGTGGAGAAGTGTATAGAGAATACAAGTAAATGCACGAAGTGCTAGGGGTGTTGATGATGAGATTAGTTGCATTGTTTGCTAATTCTTGATTAACTATAAGATTCTGAAAGGTGTTTTTGACAAGTTTTTGATTTGTGGAGGTGAGATCTTTCTGGATTTTGGCATAAAACAAGGTGTCATAAAGTTGCCGAAAAGCTTTTTTTTGGTAAAGGTCGGACCGCCAGACAACTACCACGCCGCCTTTGTCAGCTGATTTGACAACTGTCATTGCGTTTACTAAGATTTTTAAGCGCCGCAAATTTAAGAGGCAAATTGTCCCTCTGGTGGAGTTCATTTAGATTTGCGAACTTGAAGTGTTTCAAAAATGTCTTCGTTGGAAGTGTCCGAATCATCCTCTTTGTCACGAAAAAAGGCTTTTAACTGAACGCGACGAAAGAATTTTTCAACATCTTGCTTAATAGAAAATACGTTGGTGCGTTTGGTAATAGGGACAAAATTAAGGCCCTTACGTAGGACAGATTTCTCTGAGTCAGTAAGCGGAAGATCTTCTGGAATTGTAAGTACGGTATTATGGATATGCAATGTAGTGTCGTTGGTAATCTGCGGACCTATTAATTGTTGAAGTTTTAAAGTCCTGGTTTGGTGTAAGTGGTCAAACAGTCCAGACAAACAGTTCACGGATTTTAGCGCGAATCGATTGAAATAAAACTACTGGACAGATTTTGGAAAGTTCGGAGCGGCACTGAAGAATTTGTTTGTCAAGTACGTTTTGTTTTTGGCACATAGCTCTAATTGTGATCCTCATAAAATTACGTGAAAAAGAATTTTGCTCGAATCGAATTTGGTGAAGATATTGATTCCAATGAGAGAATGTAGAATCATGGAAGATTGAGCGAAAACCTTTGTGAATGACTTTAGAATGGAGGCAGCGGTCGATGAAATTGATGTAACTACAAAATCTAGTTTTCGCGAAACTGAGAATGGCTAAACGGAAAGCTAAGTTGCTGCTAAGCGCGGGAAAAGGAAAAAGATAACTTACGATTTCCTGGGGTAGCTCCTTGTTGCGTTTCTTCAAGCTTGGCATCGTCGTCTTGGGTCTCCTGTTAGAAATCTGTGGATTTAAAAATACTAGAGCACACGGTTAGTGGTCGCAGCGGTTGAACAACAAATGACTGAAGGGGGTAGTTTCTAAAGAAACTGCGGTGCTGCATGGGTGTGGGAGTAGTATACAAAAATTTGGTTTATCAACTGAGTTGATAATGTAACTTGGCCACCGTACAGAGAATTTAAAGCTGACCTTTTGAGCGTTAGTCCTTCGTCAGAGCGAATCGAGGAATTGTGGGTAATGTGCATTTTTTTAGTAAAGTAGGAGCTACGCTATTGGTTGGTAACATGGCAACGTGAAAAATAGGAATACATTAGTTGAATGAAAAGCGTTCGTTAATACCGTACAAATCACAAAGAATCGTTTACCGTTTCACGTGTAACTCCAATAACAGCAGAGACGCGTTTTGTCCATTGCAGGCTACTTAAGTTACTCCTCCTTAAAGCAATCGATATTCAAACATTGCTATGAAATAATCTTCATGTTAAATTTCTTGTTGTTTCAGGAACACATCTTGTTCAATCCCTCTTGATCAATGTGGAAACCGACTAAACTTTCTACCTCGAAAAATGAAAATTTAAAACCGAGAGTAGTGAACGCTAAACCAAGTATGGGATGTGTTTGTTGGGTTAAGACTGTCATTCGTGAGAACACATTACACGTTTGGATGCTACATATAAACTACAAATAGCTATCGCTAAGTGCCAACGAGACAGTCAATATAATACATAGTTTCCAGATTTGTATCAGGGTTCCAAAATACCCAACAGTAGTTGCATTTTTTCATTCGAGAGTACTGCAACTCATCTAATCTAGTTATCAATAATACATTAGTATCTCCAACAACAATGCTGTAATTTTTGAGCAGCAGTAATATTAACAGGAATATACAATAATTAATTTGAATGAAATCAGTGCCATGTAAAAGAAAAAAAAATCACCAAAGCGTTTTCAGTTTGAAACATGTAATAAAAATCAAACTCTCTCGCACATGAAAGTTATTTCACTTGTAGAATTTTATTTTGCAAGATACAGCCATGAATTACAAGTCAAATTGATCGTTGAATTGTTTATTTTAAAGACAACATTTTTCCTTTGGAAATTAACTTAAACTGTTCACAACTCAATAGTAACAAAACAAAAAACAAACTTCTCTACTCGCGAGCCGAAGGCCGAAATTGACTACAGCGGCCGATAAGAACACGTACGCCGGTTTACTTTTCAGCTCGTTCTCTCAATATAGAACTCGCTGGTTGAAAAAAAAAATTAAGAACACTCAAAGCAAGTGTACACAATACTCACTATCCGAACACAATATCATCAATAGTGGCGCGCTTCATGTAAGTTTGTCTAATGGCATCACACATCAAAACACGCGCTTTCATTGCTCCCTACTAAAATCTCCAGGGAATCTACACCTTCCGTTACCCTTTTAATGGCACTATCGAGAATTTTTCGTCCTGCAGCAATAATTAGTGTGGCATTAGGCCCCGCCTCGCGAGCCTTGCGTCTTCGGTCGGCTTGCTCGTTAGCAATTAAAGTAAAATATATGTGAACTCGTGCTTTTTCGCCGTGCTTAAAAGAAAACCCGACACTGGAAACTATCCATTGAATTCATAAATTGAGCAATCAGTCCTTAATTCGCACGACCATCAAGAAATAATCACAAAGCTGTATTTAGAATGCAAAGGAATTGCTTTCAACTAACAATGCCTTTCTCTGAACAATAAATATGAAGTTTGAGATCTAGTATTTTCTCGGTAATAATTGACTGATGTTAAACAGATATTTGAGTCAAATTGATGTTGCATTGTTCCTTTCCACGTCGATTTCTTAGCATGAATGATTCACGATTTCTTCATCACATTAGAAAAGAGCACAAGACCTATTTCGTTGCAGTTCTCTTTGGTAGTTACATAACAGTTTAATATTGCTTACAAAAACGATAAATAGATTTGCATCATGACCCAACATGACCTTCTTGAAGCGATAATCGAAGGTAATGAAAGTTAAATATAGGAAGTGAAGTGAACTTTGCAGAATCCTTAAATATTAAGGAAGCTTCATAGATGTAATCACATTTTACTTACCATGTCTGTGAGCGGATCTTAGTATGTTTTCTGTATTCTGTTTCTGTTAGTGTTTGTTTGTCCTGCCTAAATTAGCTTGTTTTTTTTTTGTTTCAGTTTTTCAAAGTTCTTGCACATTTTTTTGTAACGTAATATACACCCTTCGTTTTCTCGTTGTTCATAATTTAGTCTTGTAGTATGTGAACGTAAAAATAACGCAAAAAGAGAACAATTAAAATTGCTCTCTTTTTGCATTCGATGCAGGCCTACGTGCAGTTCGCTAAGTGGTTTAAGTCTTTCGGAGGGTAATACTTTCTTTGGGTTTCACAAACCAACCCTGTCTGCCCCACAGGCCTGATGACACCTCTTCCATAGGTGTGCAGAGTAGCATGAGATTGCCTGATAAGACAATTTACAGTAAAACCTGCTGGACACATGCTCCAGAAGTCATCCAATGCCAGAGTATTAGTTGTCGACGCGGTATCCAATTGGAGTGTCTTCCAAACAAAATAACTCCTAGTCTTAGCAACTGAAAACTTGAAGAAATTTTTTCCCTTTCTGCACAGAGACAGTTTTCACAGAGTGAATGTCTTGGGTATCAGTCTTTTTGCATCTGTAGAGGATTCAGTTCTTAGCAATTTCCACAACAATACGAATTGCCACAATGACTCCCTCCTTGTTTCGATGGCCGTTAGTGTTCAACTTTCCTCGTAAAGTTCCATCTACTAAACCAGCAATGAACCTATCACGACATGCTTGATCTTCAAAATCCCCATATTCATAATACTTGGCTCGCTTCCCAGGCACTAATAGACCTTCCTTCAGCTTCAACCATCCTTGTTCGCGCGGCTTGAAGACTTACACTGCGTCCAAATCTCTTGATGAGGACTTGAAGAACTTTTTCTTGGTTACCTCTATCCTCGACAGACAAACCAAGTGTCTTATTAGTTGTGTTTGAGAGGTAACCTCTTTATCCTCGTTTGAAGCCTGGCACGCAGGGTAGACATGCATAAATCCGGCTTTTTCCACTGATCCTTTTTATCTTCGCTGTTAGTGTTATATTGGCAGCCAGCTTTAGGAACAAACCATCCCATTACCGTGCAATAATCAATGTAATCAAGAATGAAGCGGTCTAACGCCTCTCGCTCATCAACGCTACTATCAACGCTCATCAACGCTACTATTGTGAATTTGGCCCAAACTTGTTTATATGTCTCCAAGGGCACACCTTTTTTTTCCAACCATCCGTTGCTTAGGCAATTCTTGGGAACTGTTTGAAGCCAATGTTCACTGCCATTCTCTCCTCTTTAATTTATCTTCGCCGCCAATTAATGTCGAGCTTGGTTTATTGTCTAATTGTATACATTAGGTAGGGTCGCTCCGTCCGTGTGTCAGTGGTCTTGCCCCTACAGGAGCTTTCCACAGAACACGTATAACATTCAGCCGCTGATTTACCTCTTCGTCGAGTTCTCGTTAATATTCTATTTAACTGTGATGTTATGTACAACACTGAAACCAAACGGCAAATTCTCTGGTAACTTTTTCGAGTTGGATACCAGAGACGGAATCAACAATTTTCTGGCTATTTATAATTTTCTTTATTTGTACTCATCTCTGCACAGTCTTCTGGTAAAAAGCAATTTGAAATTAGTTAGTCAAGAGTTATTTGAAAGAAAGCTTGTTGTCCATTTTTGCTTCACTATTGAAAGAAGTGGTTCTTCAGTGAAGGGATTGATCAACATTGTTCCAGATAAGAGAAGGCTTCCCGACCCGACAGAAGAAATTAGTTTCTTGGCTAAAAAATACGTTGTTAACTCTAAAGCGAGGAACGATTAAAATTCCTTATTCATTGTAAACAAGAACCTTGTCACAAGGTGATCACGTGCACCTTTGTGGTTGCCTAGCACGTGATTGCCTCCTTCTGACAGCACATCGTGCCCTTGTCCACGAATTTTAGTGCTTTTACGATCGATT
>NC_090895.1:16339629-16347129 GCF_036669925.1 Montipora capricornis | reverse complement strand
AATTCATTTTTTTGAAACAAAAGTAACAGCTAAAATTCCCAATTTGCTTGGCCTTTCGCAGTTGCGGACACATTGACCAGTGTCCTCGGTGCTTCTGAGGAGTAAAGTCTGTAAGTAGCCACTAAGAGTTAACCTGTAAATTTGCGTGGTTTCATTGAAATGCGACTTTCTCGATTTTTTATAGTTTGTGAAGAAGACTATTATTACTGTACAAAAAAAAAAAAATACATACTATGTTGTTCATTCCTAGGCATTTCGCACTGTGGATTGAGGTCTTGCTATGGCATCTGCTTTTCAAGAATCGCAAGACAAATATGACACAGACAAATCTGGTAAAGTTAAAGTCACGTTTTTAGCTTCCGAATGGGGATCCAGCAAGGGTGGTCTTTCCACCCTAAACAGAAATTTAGCCATTCATTTGGCCAAATCCTCAGATGTAGAAATCTCATTTTTTGTGCCACAATGCACTGAGAAGGACAAGACAGAAGCCCTTATGCACAACATTAGCATTGTTAAAGCACCACAGATGGTTGGTTATGATGAGCTGGAATTGCTTAGCTTCCCACCAGATGATCTACAAATTGAGGTGGTTGTTGGTCACGGAGTAAAACTAGGACGTCAGGTACAGGCCATAAGAAGATCTCGTCAGTGTAAATGGGTGCAAGTGGTGCATACAGACCCAGAGGAGATGGGAATGTTTAAATGTTACGCAGATCCGATTTCCAGGGGCGAAGAAAAGCATAATGATGAGGTGAAGCTTTGCGAACAGGCTGACTTTGTTGTTGCAATAGGACCTAAGCTGGCAGAGGCCTTTCGCTCATACCTTCGATTTTGCAAATATCAGACTATTTTTGACTTAACACCAGGTATTTTTGAAGAATTTCTTAGTGTTGAGCAAGTCCCCGAAGAAGGGAATTATCGCCGTGTTTTGGTTTTTGGCCATGGTGATGTCAAAGATTTCAAATTAAAGGGATTTGACATTGCAGGAAAGGCCATTGCTTCACTTGTTGACACTTGTCTTGTCTTCGTTGGAGCACCAGATGGAAAATATGAGGAGATAGCTGCATACTATCTCATGCAGTGTGATCTACCAGCTAATCGCCTGAGAGTTAGAGGTTATGACAAAAGCCAAGAAAGTTTAAAGGAGTTATTTTGTGCAGTAGATCTTGTGATTATGCCCTCTAGAACTGTTGGTTTTGGATTGACTGGTCTTAAGGCCTTGTCAGCTGGTCTTCCAGTTCTTGTCAGCAAGAATTCTGGGTTTGGGGAAGCCCTATGCAAAGTTAAACCGTCTTCATCATTCGTGATTGACTCAGATAATCCAGATGTGTGGGCTGCGGCCATCAAGAGCATCATATGGGATAAAGACAGGCAGTGCCGTCTTGATGAAGCTGAAAACATGCGCATACTATATGACAAGAAATACAGCTGGACCAAACAAGGTGATGCGCTTCGAAGCAAGATTATCGGACTTGCTCGTGGTAAGAAGCCAGGGAAATAAAATTGATATTTTGCATTCAGCTTAGCCTCTGCTACCTCCTTTCACTCCCCTAGCCTCACCCATAAAAATTATGAATCCATCCAATACTGTGAAATTGAAATTTTGATCAGGTGTACAAATGTACTGTAAACACAGTCAAATGTGAAATAAGCCTGGCTCACAGATGAGCTACACACCAAATTAATGAGCTCAGCGTCCTTTCTCTTAGGGGTGAAAAGATTGATGTCAAATTTGGTGCCGAGTTTCCTAATATCTGAATTTCATTTTTTACAGCTTGTTTCCAATTTCAAATTCATGTTGCTATTATCACTGAGCTTCACTTCAGCTAGTGCAACAGAAAATTGTGGGAAGGAAAATACTCAATGTTGTAAAAAGCAACTTTCACTAAAATTGCGGAAAGAATGTTTCAAGTTGTTGACCTGTCAAATCCGGAGGATTTGAATACTCTTATGTATTATCTTGAAAGGACGCGTAAAGTATTGCCTCTTTGTGTTGAGTCACGCAACGCTACAGCTGTAGTTCAAAATTTTTGTTTGTTGTCTTTGAAGCTGCTACTTTGGAATTTGATCAAGAAGTGTGAAACAGGGAAATTCCTATAATGTTATTTTGCAGGGAACCATAACATAGCTGCATGGTGATTCATTGTTGTAGAGTCAATCTTTATAATGGTACAGTTCCTAGAAAGTGTTGCAACTCCTTTGAACCTCCTTAATTAACTTTTGGTCTTTTTTAAAAGAAATGTTCACTCAAGGAAAGAGGGAAGAGGGATACACAAGCGACAAATTGGGAGAGATCGAAGGTAGGCTGGCAAAGCTAGACTTCAAACAGAAATACTGACTAATAAAAGGCCTTAAGTATCATTGTCTGAGAAAGTGTTCCAGGGGACAAAAGTTGTGGACAACCGATTTGGCTGAAACTTGGCACAGAAGTTGGGTATAATGAGATATTTCAAAAGTCACTTTGGCTCACTTTTCTGAGTTTTAGTTTTTGGAGTTACAGGAGGGGGGGGGGGGGGGGGTTCTCATTTTTTGCCCTTTGGGCACCAAAAATCCGGCCTTCCAGGGCACATTTTGAAAGTGTGTTAAGACCCCACTGGTAAATTGTGCTGCCAAATGAATTTGACCATGAACTCTACTATAATAGAGCTTTCAGTTCATGCATGTAACTTTGTCCTCAAGGAATTGCACAGAGAGGAGCCTGGGGCTAGAGTTTGGCCCAAATTCATGTTAAAATTATAACCCAAAATAGCCATTTTTCAAAATTTCACTTTATTCACCTGCCTTCTTGCATAACTTCCAAACCTACACCACTTTTTTTTTTAGTCACCCAGTTATCAAAATCACTTGAGAAAAATTTGGCTTATTATGGTTTATTGAATTTTTGGAACAAACACTTCATGCCCCTCTCAGGCGATGCAAAATGGAATTTTGAGCCTAATTCAGGTCATAAACAAACCAAATTGTTGGCAAGGAAGCCCTTATTCTGTCTTTGCTAAGTGAAGATGAATTGTCAAAGCCAAATCAGTTTCGTTGTTTAGAAATAACACCGATTCTTACCTTAAAATTGATCTAAAACGGGCCTCTGATTAGCGCAACAAACACATAATTTAGCAAATCAAAGGTGATTTTATTCTTTGAAAACCTAGTAACCACCAAAGAACACAAATGATGATGTTCTCATGTACATGTAACAATCTTTTTACAAGATGCTTAAATTTTTCTTTGATTTATAGTCGTCAGTTTCACGACATATTTCCAAGCATTACTCCAAGCATGGAAATTCTCCATATTTAATTTTGTCAGGCCCATTTTTTATATTTCTACCAGATAAATTTAGCTTATCAGAAGGTTCGTTAACACGCAATCTTCGTCTGACCTTGTAATAGCCTGAATAGTTGTTTTAAATACCCATCAACAAAGGAGCATGACCATACATACGTAGACTACACAGACATATACGAGCTTCAGTGAGCAGTATCGAGGTGAACTGTGATTTTCCGAGTCCTTTAGAGCTGAAAAAATGAAACCATCCATCCACGGTTAGGAGAGTTGGATAACAAAAAGCTTGTTTTGCTTTTATAAAGAAAATAACCCAAACAAAGTCTTGCATTGAGATGATGCACTTGTTACTACATCAATCTAGCTGGCCCGCCATTTTGGACTTGAAGAGTGTGCGGACTGGACCGAGTTCCCGTCCAATTCTTCTCCCGTTTCGCAGGAATTTTCTCTGTTTTTCATCAGGTGTGTTCGAAATTCTAGAAAGTGATCTGTTTCAGGATAATTTTCGATGGCACTTTATTCCTTTGAGGGCGTAAATGACCAGTGCAGTGTCACGTCATGGGCTGTGCAAGAAACAGCAATGCTTCCTTTGTTGTCTTGCGATAGTGACATGACTGCATGATTAAAGCACAAGTAGAAGAGTTCAGGTGTGTCCGGGAAAGAAGAGGAAGAACTATGATGCCAAAGCTACAGGTGCTTCAAAGTATCAGTTAGGGATCATATACCCTCACAAATGACATTTATCGTGATCTAGGGGACTCTTCTGACTGAAGAGAGATTTAGAGACGACGATATGTAAATTCCTATATTGTCGTCTCAAATTGTTTGTTTATGGTTGATTGATTCGCA
Source organism: Montipora capricornis (assembly GCF_036669925.1). Classification (NCBI taxonomy): domain Eukaryota; kingdom Metazoa; phylum Cnidaria; class Anthozoa; order Scleractinia; family Acroporidae; genus Montipora; species Montipora capricornis. Next base: position 16,343,001 of record NC_090895.1, on the reverse strand, counting down.
TGTTAATATCCTGGGTCCTTAGGAAGAGCACTAAACATTCATCAATTTCTCCAAAAAAAAAACTGAAAACAAGTACGATAAGAATAACTTGAAGACTGTTTTTCGTCTGCTCGAGCATTAAGCTTGTCACGTGCACACGCTTATCATGCAATGCACAATTCAGTTACCGGTTTCCATTATTTACCCTTTTCGTCAAAGATCTTTGCAAACATGCTGCATCTAAGTTTTTCGACGAAATTGACATTTTCAGGGAGAAAATGTCACTAAAACATCGTCGCAAAATCGACCGAATTAGTTGATATTATTGGATTTGCTTGGAATAATGCATAGGCAATGAACACACATATGTCGTACTTGAATGGGAACTGACTCTGAATCGTTCACGGAAGATTTGCGTATATTTGTAGAAGAAAATGTTTCATTATTTAATTTAAAAAATTGTTTCAAATAATCTTAACTATTCATTTAAAAGAATAATGAAAAAATATACCTAAATAAGAGTGTTATCTGCTAAAACTCTCTAAAATCCCCTAAAAAAACTCTTTTATTCTTTTCTGATAGCGAGGGCCTCTTTTGGTGAATAACCGCTAATTAGTTGTGGTGTAGATGACTCTGAAAACTGCTGATTTCTTGTGCTCAGTGAACAGTACTCTAGACACTGTGGTAGCATGTGGGTGCACTGAGCCCTCTCTTGGTTGGTTGGAATACAGAAAAATAAAAACATTTTTTCAACGTTTCTGCCTGTGAAATGTTGCTGTTCAGTATTGTCCTATATGTACTGCTATTTAAGTTCTAGTATTTGTCAATTTTTTTCTTGGGATTTTCTAAAATTCTTTTTCGTGTCTAAAATTCCCAAAACAATTCCTGCGGAATTATGTAGCTAAGCCTATTCTAAGTTGACTTCAATGAGTTTCAATGCAAGCTCGCTCGAATTGTGCATTGCCAAACGTGACAAGCTGAATGTAAACAAACAGCTCGAGCTGACAAAAAATAGCCTTCAAGTTATTTCTATTACTGTTATTGATATTTATATATTTATTGATAATTATATATAACTATGTGCACAAACTTATCGCAGCAATATCTTTATATATATATATATATATATATATATATATATATATATAGAAAGTGTAGGAGAGAAACCCTGACAATGCACACCCCAAATAATCACATTTTTAACTGAATAAATGTTTGAAAGAAAATTTGCCCTGAGCGGGATTTGAACCGACTAGTAATGGGGGGACGTGGGTTCAAATCCCGCTCAGGGCAAATTTTCTTTCAAACATTTATTCAGTTAAAAATATGATTATTTGGGGTGTGCATTGTCAGGGTTTCTCTCCTACACTTTCTCTAAAATTAAAATTAGCCTGTATCCTTCTAGGATCCTTCCTTGTCATCCGCTAAGTTGACTACGGTCGTGCATCATTAACTTGATCCTTAGTTGGGTTTCAAGTGAAGTTATAGGCTCCCCTACCTTGTCACCTTGAAAGAAAATTTCCCGGGAGGCCCACGCCTTAGCCGCGTGGGTCACCTCTTCGATGGCTGTGTTTCCAGCATGGTTGTCCTGGTGGTGTAGTGGTGATCACACCCGACTAGTAGTGGGGGGACGTGGGTTCAAATCCCGCTCAGGGCAAATTTTCTTTCAAACTTTATTCAGTTATATATATATATATAAAGATATTGCTGCGATGGGTTTGTTGAATGTTTTGTGCTCTTCGTAAGGACCAAGGAAATTAACATGGGAATCAATCAAGTATGTGAACAAACAATTTGAGTCGACAACATCGTAAATTATATATCATTGTCTTTCTTCAAGCAGAAGAGTCTCGTAAACTGCGTTAGAAATCATTTGTGAGCGTATATGATCCCTAACTGATCTTTTGAAGCACCTGTAGCTTTGGCATCACCAGTTCTTCCTCTTCTTCCCCGGACACACCTGAACTCTTCTACTTGTGCTTTAATCATGCAATCATGTCACTATCGCAAGACACCAAACGAAGCATTGCTGTTTCTTGCACAGCCCATGACGTGACACTGCACTGGTCATTTACCTCAAAGGAATAAAGTGCCATCAAAAATTATCCTGAAACAGATCACTTTCTAGAATTTCGAACACACCTGATGAAAAACAGAAAAAATTCGCGCGAAACGGGAGAAGGATTGGACGGGGAACTCGGTCCAGTCCGCACACTCTTCAAGTCCAAAATGGCGGGTCAGCTAGATTGATGTAGTAACAAGTGCATTATCTCAATGCAAGACTTTGTTTGGGTTATTTTCTTTATAAAAGCAAAACAAGCTTTTTGTTATCCAACTCTCCTAACCGTGGATGGATGGTTTCATTTTTTCAGCTCTAAAGGACTCGGAAAATCACAGTTCACCTCGATACTGCTCACTGAAGCTCGTATATGTCTGTGTAGTCTACGTATGTATGGTCATGCTCCTTTGCTGATGGTTATTTAAAACAACTATTCAGGCTATTACAAGGTCAGACGAAGATTGCATGTTAACGAACCTTCTGATAAGCTAAATTTATCTGGTAGGAATATAGAAAATGGACCTGACAAAATATGGAGACTTTGCATGCTTAGAAATATGACGTAAAACTGACGACTATAGATCAAAGAAAAATTTAAGCATCTTGTAAAAAGGTTGTTATATGTACATCAGAACATAATCATTTGTGTTCTTTGGTGGTTACTAGGTTTTCAAAGAATAAAATCACCTTTGATTTGCTAAATTATGTGTTTGTTGCGCTAATCAGAGGCCCGTTTTAGATCCATTTTAACGTAAGAATCGGTGGTATTTCTAAACAACGAAACTGATTTGGCTTTGACAATTCATCTTCACTTAGCAAATACAGAATAAGGGCTTCCTGTCAACAATTTGGTTTGTTTATGGCCTGAATTAGGCTCAAAATTCCATTTTGCATCGCCTGAGAGGGGCATGAAGTGTTTGTTCCAAAAATTCAATAAACCATAATAATCCAAATTTTTCTCAAGTGATTTTGATAACTGGGTGACTAAAGTAAACAATGGTACAGGTTTGGAAGTTATGCAAGAAGGCAGGTGAATAAAGTGAAATTTTGAAAAAATGGCTATTTTAGGTTATAATTTTAACATGAATTTGGGCCAAACTCTAGCCCCAGGCTCCTCTCTGTGCAATACCTTGAGGACAAAGTTACATGCATGAACTGAAAGCTCTATTATAGTAGAGTTCATGGTCAAATGCATTTGGCAGCACAATTTACCAGTGGGGTCTTATCACACTTTCAAAATGCCCCCTGGAAGGCCGGATTTTTGGTGCTCAGAGGGCAAAAATGAGACCCCCCTGTAACTCCAAAACTAAAACTCATAGAAGTGAGCCAATATC